>NW_015506054.1:714110-716461 GCF_001515645.1 Sinocyclocheilus grahami | reverse complement strand
ACACACACACGCACGCACGCACGCACGCACGCACGCACACAAACACAGGGTGAGAGATGCAACTCTCTATGAGACATGTAGAACACCTGCAGAAACACACAGTGAGAGAGTGAGAGAAATCATCAAACACACACACGCAGAGACACACTCACACACACGCCTCATGCATGCACGCATTCACACACACACACACACACACACACACACACACACACACTCACTCACACTCGCACGCACACACGCAAACAAACACAGGGTGAGAGATGCAACTCTCTATGAGACATGCAGAGCACCTTCAGAAACACACACAAACAAGTGAGAGAAATCTTCAAACACACACACATATACAGAGCTTATATTATTTTAGTGAGCTCCTCTCATAGACTTCCATTGTTTTTCGATCAGGTTAATATTTTCTCTCTGCTAAATCTGACTCTCACAGAAACCTGCACATCGTCAGATTTACAGACAAACATCATCTGGACCATTTACGACCATTTTCGACGACATTAAATGTCCTCACACGTCACATGTCATGATATTTCACTACATTTTTGAAGACATCTGACCCTCACAAGCATAAACAAACCACACACACACACAAGCATGGAAAAAAACAGCCAAAACTGCACAAACTCTTAATTTCAGACTAAACAACATCAAAATCTGTGCAACCTCTAATACGAAGTGGGCAAAGACCAGTTGGACTCATAATTACAGTAATCCAGGATTATACTGTAAAAAATTACTTAAACATAAATACAGCTTAAAACAAGCGAAACAAGACAAATTAAATGGTTCAGGGGACTTTTAAAATTTGTAATATCTTATGCAGTGTTGTATCTCAGGTACATTTGTATTGTGTTACTGTAAAAATGTCTGAACAAAACAAAAAACACTGTCGAACGAGTGTTATTTTGGTATTATTGCTATACTATTATATTTTTTGTTGATATTTTGAATTTAGATATATTTTTTAATACATGTTTAAATTTGAAGGTTTTAGTAATTTAGTAATTTTGTTGTGTTTCTGTCATTTTTAATAAAGATATTTTATCTTGGATAAATTGAAATAAAACCATTTATAAAAAATTTTAATCATGACAGTCGAAATTACGATCATTTAAAATTATATATATATTTAAAATTACGAGTCCAAATTGACATACTTAGCCATAATTATGAGATTTAAAAAATGTAAAATCATGATATAAATAGCAGCTTTTTACCTTTATCTCGAAATTTTGATTATGAGATAATTTTTAAAGTCATAATGTCGACCTTGTATGTCATAATTATGACTTTTTATCTCATAACAAACTTAAAGCATGATTTTTTGGGGGCTTCCATACAGAAATGTGTTTAATGAATGTTTCTGTGAGTGAACTGAGATAGACTGTAGGTTTGTCTTCTATTAGCTACTAACAGTGAAACCATAAAAAACAGCGTATATATATATATATATATATATATATATATATATATTTAAAATTACGAGTCCAAATTGACATGACGTAATTTTTATTATGAGATAATTTTGAATTTTTAAAGTCATAATTTAAACTTTTTGTAATAATAATGACTTTTTATCTCATAACAAACTTAAAGCATGATTTTTTGGGGGCTTCCATACAGAAATGTGTTTAATGAATGTTTCTGTGAGTGAACTGAGATAGACTGTAGGTTTGTCTTCTATTAGCTACTAACAGTGAAACCATAAAAAACAGCGCTCCACTCAATACTATTGAACTGACAGAATTAAACTGCTCATCGAGACTAAACACACGATTAAAGTGAGTCTATCAAACGTACTGATCCAGAATAAATGAATCGGAGTTTAGCGGCTCCGAACACCCGGATCTAACGTCAGGGGGAATCAGATCCCATCTTCTGGCCGAGAGAGCGTTGAGCGCCCTTCCTGCAGTGATCTGAGAGGAATGGCATGTTCTCCTGGCTGGAGTTACAGAGTCTGTGTGAAAACAAAACACGCTCAATCACTCAGTCCAAACGAGGACAGACAATAACCCGTTAAACACACACTCCACCGCTAACCACAGCAACAATTAGCACACAATGAGGCTATTCATGAAGCACAGACGCAACAGGAACACACACACGCGCACACACTCCACGTTCGGACTGGCCATCTGGCATATAGGGTGTTTTCCCGGTGGGGCGATGCACTTTGGGGCCGATACTTTGGCCCATCATGCATAGGGTGACCATGCATTTTACGGGACACATCCTGGCCAGGGTTTCTATACTGCCTAAAATCTCCAGGTTTTGACTGTTTGCGCTGCGCAGACCGATTGTTGAATGACATCCGTGAGAGCTCCTTATGCTTTCGAATC
>NW_015506054.1:710385-714100 GCF_001515645.1 Sinocyclocheilus grahami | reverse complement strand
ATCGGTATCGGCCAAAATTTTCATATCGGTGCATCCCTAGATTTACAGACAAACATCATCTGGATCATTTACGACCATTTTCGACGACATTAAATGTCCTCACACGTCACATGTCATGATATTTCACTACATTTTTGAAGACATCTGACCCTCACAAGCATAAACAAACCACACACACACACAAGCATAGAAAAAAACAGCCAAAACTGCACAAACTCTTAATTTTAGACTAAACAACATCAAAATCTGTGCAACCTCTAATACGAAGTGGGCAAAGACCAGTTGGACTCATAATTACAGTAATCCAGGATTATACTGTAAAAAATTACTTAAACATAAATACAGTTTAAAACAAGCGAAACAAGACCAATTAAATGGTTCAGGGGACTTTTAAAATTTGTTATATCTTATGCAGTGTTGTATCTCAGGTACATTTGTATTGTGTTACTGTAAAAATGTCTGAACAAAACAAAAAACACTGTCGAACGAGTGTTATTTTGGTATTATTGCTATACTATTATATTTTTTGTTGATATTTTTAATACATGTTTAAATTTTAAGGTTTTAGTAATTTAGTTGCGTTTCTGTCATTTTTAATAAAGATATTTTATCTTGGATAAATTGAAATAAAACCATTTATAAAAAATTTAAATCATGACAGTCTTGTCATGCGTATCTCGTCAGTAAAGCCGGTTCTGTGATTAGTAGTAAATCACTATCACCTGCTTTAAGATGGAGTGGCATTCACTACACAGAGCCGTAGTTCACTGACAATTAGGCAATATCGCGTTCATAATCGCAGATGAATCGCATTCGATTATGAACGCGATATCGCCTAGATTGTCAGTGAACTACAGCTCTGTGTATTAAATGCCGCTCAATCTGAAAGCAGGTGATGGCGATTTACTACTAATCACGGAACCGGCTTTACTGACGAGATGCGCATGACAATCACATGCGATTAATTGCACAGCCCTAGTTATCGGTCAAGCTACTTTTTGATCATTACCTTCAGCAAGTATGAAAACAGGAAAGCAAAGCCAAATTTAGAAATCCTAGCCTGGACGTGTCCCGTAAAAATGGCACGGATGGCCACCCAAATCATGCAGTGACAGCGGCGCATTGGTTTGTCTTCTGTATTGACAGCATAAACTTAATCATAATGTGCCACAGACGAAGCGATGAAGTATCTTGCTCCGCCTGTATATAAATATTACTTCACACCTTGAAATATGTGGAAATATTATGAAGTCTGTAAAAAGTAAGGGTGCTCCGATCAGGATTTTTAGAGCCAATCACAGGAAGCAGTATCTGCCGATACTATCACTGATACCGAATATAAGCAAGAGTATGTGTGAAACTGGTGTCTCGTCTCTAGGTGAGTGCGTGAGTGCTGAATGGTTTAAATACGGGCAAGAATTAAAAAGAAGTGCAAATTATAATAAATAAAATAAAATAGCATATAGTCCTAAATATAAGCAATTCTATGAACAGTGAAAAACTGAATAAAATCACATATATAAAATAAATAAATAGCCCTATTTGCAAAACATATTTGACTTAAATAATTTACAGATTACCAAAACCAAAGAAAACCTTGGACAAGTTCTATATGCAGAGTTTTTCCATTTTTCTAATGCACAACAAGTTCACGGAAAGGAAATCAAGACGGCAGAAAGTGACATCTGTATGATTTCTTTATTTGAAAAGCAAAATGTTTTGTTGTTATTGAGACCCTTTATAGTTTCATATGATGTCTCACTCTTATCTTTGTTTCTGCTGTCATAAGGAACAAATTCAAGTGATCGCGCAGCATGACACAACATATCAGATCCAGCATACTTGACACAGCAGGCTATCAAACTAAAATAAGCCAACCAAATATATAAAATGTTACACTGCTCAATTTAAATAGTCCGAAGTACAGTCTATTGTGGCGCTGAGCTCCGCAGCTCTTCTGCTGTTTTTGTTTGCTTGTTCTGTGTTTAGTCATTCTTCTTCTATAAGTTTTACCAGAGACAAACTCCTTAAAGGGTTAGTTCACCCAAAAATGAAAATTCTGACATTAATTACTCATCCTCGTGCTGTTCCAAACCCGTAAGACCTTTGTTCATCTTTGGAACACAATTTAAGATATTTTTGATGAAATCTGTGGTCTCTGACTCTCCCATAGACAGCAAGGTAACTACTATTCCAATAAAGTCGTTATTTTTGTTTTCTTTGCGCAAAAAAAGTATTCTCGTAGCTTCGTAACTTTACAGTTGAACCACTGATGTCACACGGACTACTTTGTCAATCATCTTGGTACTTTTCTGGACCTTGAACGTGGTAGTTACCTTGCTGTCTTATGGGAGGGTCAGAGAACCCTCATATTTCATCAAAAATATCTTAAATTGTGTTCCGAAGATGAACGAAGGTCTTACGAGTTTCGAACAACACGAGGGTGAGTAATTAATGACAGAATTTTCATTTTTGGGTGAAATAACCCTTTAACATTAAGCATCACATCCCAGACAATATTTTTCCGGTCTTTGATTATTCAGACATTTTGTTACTCAAACAGCTTCATCAAGCTAAAGAGGATGCTTACAGAAGTGGGGATAAAATCTTTTATAAACAGGCCAGAAACCGACTGACAAAGGAGATCAGAGTGGCTAAAAAAAAAGCTACTCCTAAAAGTTGAAAAACAGTTTTCAGCCAACGACCCGGTGCCAGTCTGGACTGTTCTGAGGAGCATCACTAAATAGAAGACACCACCTCTGCAGTCTGTGGAGAATCAACAACTGGCTGACGATCTGAATGTGTTTTACTGCCAGTTTGAAAAGCCCAGTCTCTCACCCCACACCCGCTCTGATCTGCACTTCACACATTCACCAGCAACTCCTGCAACTCCTCTCCCTCACTCCCCCACTATTCAACCTGCGCTTAAGGTCTGTGTAGAGGATGTGAACCAGGTCTTCAGAAAGCAGAAGACTAAGAAAGCTTCAGGCCCAGATGGTGTTTCATCTGCCTGTTTAAAAGTCTGTGCTGACCAACAGATCTCTGCAGCTGTGTGAAGTTCCCTGCTGCTTCAAACACTCCACCATCATCCCAGTCCCCAAAAAAACCCAAACAGATCTCTGCAGCTGTGTGAAGTTCCCTGCTGCTTCAAACACTCCACCATCATCCCAGTCCCCAAAAAAAACCCAAATCACTGGACTTAATGATTACAGATCTGTCGCTCTCACGTGTGATCATGAAGTCATTTGAGAGACTGGTGTTGGACCCTTGCTGGATCCTCTTCAGTTTGCCTACAGAGCAAACAGGTCTGTGGATGATGCAGTCATCATGGGACTGCATTACATCCTGCAACACCTTGACAGACCTGGGACTTATGCAAGGATCCTATTTGTAGACTTCAGTTCGGCCTTCAATACGATCATGCCTGATCTTCTCTCAGACAAACTGACCCAGCTCTCCATGCCCTACCCAATCTGTCAGTGGATCACCAGCTTCCTGACAGACAGGCAGCAGCTAGTGAGGCTGGGAAACTCACATCCAGGACTCTCACGATCAGCACTGGTGCCTCTCAGGGATACTGCTCTTCTCCCTGTATACAAACTAATGCACTGCAAAAGACCCCTCTGTCAAGCTCCTGTAGTTTGCAGATGACACTACCATCATCAGCCTCATACACAACAGAGACGAGTCTGCTTACAGACAAGAGGTTGAGCAG
>NW_015506054.1:705465-710188 GCF_001515645.1 Sinocyclocheilus grahami | reverse complement strand
TGGACCCTTGCTGGATCCTCTTCAGTTTGCCTACAGAGCAAACAGGTCTGTGGATGATGCAGTCATCATGGGACTGCATTACATCCTGCAACACCTTGACAGACCTGGGACTTATGCAAGGATCCTATTTGTAGACTTCAGTTCGGCCTTCAATACGATCATGCCTGATCTTCTCTCAGACAAACTGACCCAGCTCTCCATGCCCTACCCAATCTGTCAGTGGATCACCAGCTTCCTGACAGACAGGCAGCAGCTAGTGAGGCTGGGAAACTCACATCCAGGACTCTCACGATCAGCACTGGTGCCTCTCAGGGATACTGCTCTTCTCCCTGTATACAAACTAATGCACTGCAAAAGACCCCTCTGTCAAGCTCCTGAAGTTTGCAGATGACACTACCATCATCAGCCTCATACACAACAGAGACGAGTCTGCTTACAGACAAGAGGTTGAGCAGCTGGCTTAACAACCTAGAGCTCAACACGCTCAAAACAGTGGAGATGATAGTGGACTTCAGGAGGAAGCACTACCTAACTTGTGAAGTTTTACTGGAGTATCTTGTAGTGTATGAGTTTGCTTCTAACTTCTCTCACCTATACCAGAAACTACAGCCTCCCATATACCCTCCTCAAATTCACCTCCAAGTCTTTCTCCAATACTATTCTTAAATTGTCACTTCTCCCATACATCTTGTTTGCAGCAATCTTATAAAAACAAGATAAGGTTTGGACTGAGTTTGTGAGTTTCAGAAACCCTAATAAGACACTTTCTTCTCCTCCGGGCTTATATCCCACGGATCTTATATTACTGTTTAATTGGATATAGTTCCAGAAATCCCCTTTATCCAATAATGTGAACCTTTCTTTCAGCTCCTGAAGTGAATAACATGCCCTCTGTCCATATAAATCATCAATTGTTTTTAGGTTCCTGACAGACAGGCAGCAGCTAGTGAGGCTGGGAAACTCACATCCAGGACTCTCACGATCAGCACTGGTGCCTCTCAGGGATACTGCTCTTCTCCCTGTATACAAACTAATGCACTGCAAAAGACCCCTCTGTCAAGCTCCTGAAGTTTGCAGATGACACTACCATCATCAGCCTCATACACAACAGAGACGAGTCTGCTTACAGACAAGAGGTTGAGCAGCTGGCTTAACAACCTAGAGCTCAACACGCTCAAAACAGTGGAGATGATAGTGGACTTCAGGAGGAAGCACTACCTAACTTGTGAAGTTTTACTGGAGTATCTTGTAGTGTATGAGTTTGCTTCTAACTTCTCTCACCTATACCAGAAACTACAGCCTCCCATATACCCTCCTCAAATTCACCTCCAAGTCTTTCTCCAATACTATTCTTTAATTGTCACTTCTCCCATACATCTTGTTTGCAGCAATCTTATAAAAACAAGATAAGGTTTGTACTGAGTTTGTGAGTTTCAGAAACCCTAATAAGACACTTTCTTCTCCTCCGGGCTTATATCCCACGGATCTTATACTACTGTTTAATTGGATATAGTTCCAGAAATCCCCTTTATCCAATAATGTGAACCTTTCTTTCAGCTCCTGAAGTGAATAACATGCCCTCTGTCCATATAAATCATCAATTGTTTTTAGGCCTTCCAATACACTGTTTTCCTCCCTATCTTAATAGCAGGGTTGCTCCATAATGAAGAATAGCCCTGTTTATAGTGGGACGATTGAAACACACACACACACACACACATATATATATGTATATATACACACAAATAAGTAATACAATTGTAATATATACATTTTTTATATAATAGCTATATTTGCTATAATATATAAAACTTATGTAAATTATCTAAATTATGTAAAATATTGAACACAAACACAAATATTATAAAATTGCAATATAATTTTTTCTTATATTATATACATAAAATAAAGTAACAATTTATACATTTAACACAAACACAAATATTATAAAATTGCAATATAATTTTTTCTTATATTATATACATAAAATAAAGTAACAATTGATACATTTATTTACAATACATACATATATTTGCTATAATATACAAATATATTTTTTCCTAAATTATATACAATAGCGAACACTATATATAAAATCAATACAGATTTTTATATTTATTTAATATATAATTTATATATTACGATATATATGATATGGCAACAATACGCGCTTTGTTTCAGGAGAGGATTTGGGACGTGTGGGACTGCTTGATGAAAAGTGTAGCTTTATGGGAAAACACACTGAGGGAAAGGCACAAGAGCGTATTGAACACAAAGAGAATAGACCCTCTTAACAGCACTCTCTGAAATAGGCTGCAGGTCAAAGGTCAAGACACCTCCGGGTCGAGGTCAAAGGTCAAGACTGAGGCATGTGCCTGAGGCTGTCTCACCCCTTTATGGCATCTTTCAGGGTCGTTCCTTTCACATTTTTCAGTCTCAGGTATTCCTTCATGAACCCTACAAATACAGCCACAACGCCTACACTTTTCAGACTTATTTTTAACTATTTTTTCCAGATTGACTGATATGGGAATCTTAATGGTGGCTGATAACTAGAGAACAGATGGTGAATATAATGATTATACTGTATATACATAATACAAGTTCAATAAACATTAAACAAAAATGATCATTGGCAAAGAATGAATGAATGAACTAGAGGTCGAATGATAGTGGGTTTTTACCGATATTGATAACTAGGTTGGACGGCACTGGCTGATAACCGATTAATCAACCAATAATTTTTAGAATGGATACTGTATGAAAACAAACATAACCCTTCTCTGCTGCTCCAGCAACGGAAAAACTATCGGCATGGATTTCTGATAATTTTGTCAATTGGTTATCGGTACCGATTAATCGGCAAAACCAATGAACTGGCCAACCTCTAGAATGAACACTTAGCATCGTCAATTCCAGAAAATAAGTCACACCAGGTCAAAATGGCAGAGTTAAGGCTCTGGCAAAGATAATGATATATATCATGATTGATATAATTTCTGTTTTATACTCTGGAATATTTATTTAATTAAATTATAAATATTATACATTAATGTAATATAATATAACATCAAATATAATATATAATATAATAATATTATAAACATTATTGTATTTATTATTTAATTATAAATGTATATTTAAATATGCATACATATAAATTTACTTTTTTTTTAATATAAAATTATTATTATTATAAATTATGTGGTACAACTTAACTTAGTTTAATTTTTACTAAACCTGGAATAATCCTTTAAAAACGGCAAACAGGAGGATATACACGACTTACATTCCAGGTACTCAATATTTCAAAATTCACTTTAAATGATCTGAAAACTGAAATTATAATTGCAATATAATTGGCAAAGATGTCCATGAATGAATGAATGAATTACATTACATTTGCTATATGAGATTTCATGCATATTGCTTCATACAACTTCAGTTATTCATCAAAACTAAAATACACATAGATAAAAATAAACACAATATGTGCACAAAGACAAAACAAACAAAATACACGCCCTCTTACCTAAACCCCGCCCCAAATGGCAAATCAGATGCCAGCAAACAGGGACTCACAAAATGATTGACAGGCAGAGAGTGTTTCTGATTGGCCCAAAAACTGTGTGCTGCTTTCCTGCCAATATTTCTGTTTCTGAGCCTCAGGCTTCCACAGAAACGGCCGTAGTTTAGTTTCCTCCTCCAGTGAGATCTGTCAGGCAGCAGTGACCTTTGAGGCTCACATCATATCATATGTAACACGGACTAGACTAGGATCTTTAAAAACCAGATCTGATGAAACGTGTTTACTTCAACATTCATGTGATGCTGACGGCCTGACGTCGCTCACGTCAACATGAAGCGGCGACAGATGGAGTCTGTCTCACCGCCGGGGGTGATGGGAGACCGGCGGATCACTAGCGTCCAGATGTGTTTTTCATGCATGTACACCAGACAAATTAGCTGTCAGATTGAGAATTACATCGATGTGTCACCATAAACGCCGGTGCAGCCAATTAGAAATGTAGAAACATTGACCAACATGTTCTTTTAGTATCACTGAGATACTATTATATCATCATTATGATTCAATTCTTTTTACTAATATTTTGAATTCGTTTTTATTTTATTTTATTTAAATTTTAGTTAAAGTTTTAGTAATTGTGTTGTGTTTTTGTCACTTTTTATAAAAAATTGTTAATGTCTATATATTTTTTATTAATTTTTACTTAGTTTTAGTTATTTTAGTTAAAGTTAAATGCAAACAAATGAAACATTTTTACATTTTATTTTACTTCAGTTAAATGTTAATTCTATTTCAAGTAACATTTTTTTTATTTTTTTAGTTTTACTTATAGCTTAGTTAACTTCTATAACCTTCAACAAGCGGGTGACGGTTGATATCTAATTGAGGGTCCTACAATCTCACATAATAAAATTAATGATTCATTAATACGATAAAACAGGTAGAAAAAAAATCCCAACTAAATCTAAAGCTATAAAAAAATTGTTACTTGAAATAAAATTAATTTTCACTGAAATACTAAAATATGAAAACATATGAAATATGAAAAAAACTCTAGTTTCCAAGGCAACATTTCTCATTTAAAAAAATAATAAAAACTATATAGACATATTAAAAAACACAACAAAAAATAAATCACAGAACAAAATCCTTAAAACATTAGCTAAAATTTAGAAAATGGAAAATATAAACAAA
>NW_015506054.1:687894-705341 GCF_001515645.1 Sinocyclocheilus grahami | reverse complement strand
TTTTAGTTTTACTTATAGCTTAGTTAACTTCTATAACCTTCAACAAGCGGGTGACGGTTGATATCTAATTGAGGGTCCTACAATCTCACATAATAAAATTAATGATTCATTAATACGATAAAACAGGTAGAAAAAAAATCCCAACTAAATCTAAAGCTATAAAAAAATTGTTACTTGAAATAAAATTAATTTTCACTGAAATACTAAAATATGAAAACATATGAAATATGAAAAAAACTCTAGTTTCCAAGGCAACATTTCTCATTTAAAAAAATAATAAAAACTATATAGACATATTAAAAAACACAACAAAAAATAAATCACAGAACAAAATCCTTAAAACATTAGCTAAAATTTAGAAAATGGAAAATATAAACAAAATGTAAAAAAAAAAACTATAAACTATATATATATATATATATATACACACACACACACACACACTTTTATTAATAAAGCAACCAAAGCCATAGAATAAACCACCAACAACATGCTACCAACCACCTAGCAACCACCCATAACACCCTAGCAACTACATAGAAAACAACTCAAAACACCTTAGCAACTGCATAGCAACCACCCTAGCAACATCCAAGCATCACTGTGCTGGGTTCTGCACAGTCAAACACCACTCACAATTCTTTAGAAAATAAAATGGACTTCTTTATAACACAACACTTCTTCACAGTAATCAAACACACTTCATTTAAAAATCAACGTGATTTATAATGCATCAACAGACGTGCCTTCGAGTAAAAATACAACACTGCAGATAAAGAGCATCAAAGAGCTGCTGGACACAATTAATGATTAATATCAGCTGTTGTAAAAGTGTTAATTGGGGTCTCAACATTAGAGCGATAACCAGAGACGCCGGATTAATTAGTAATCAAACCCACGCAGACGTGACACTGATGACGGGAAACTGTGAGATGCTAATGTGATGGAAAACTGATGACTTTTACACGTTAAAGAGCAGCGATGACACGCATGACATCAATCAGGTCCAAGTTCACGGAAAACAGGTCAGACGCTGAATTCAAAACTGACTTTAATGCATGCTACCAATCTTACTATGAATGATTCATCCATGCATATACTGTATATATATATATATATTAACTTGAATACATGTTACAATATTTAAGACAGTCACAACTGCCAGATTAGATTATATTCAAAATATTAGGCAAGAAAAAATAGCAAGATGTTTATTCATCAGGAACTGATTGCATAGTGAAAAGTGGTTATTATAGACCAGAATCAGGGTTATTATAGTAAACTAAAACTAAAAACATACACATTTTTTTAATAGAAAATGTATTTTATTTTATTTGTTCCTTAAAATAAATATTAACTGAAATAAATATATATTATTCATTAAATATACACACACACACACACACACACACACATACTGTATATATACTTAGTTAAAAAATTATTAGATAGTTACCAAAGCAACATTTCCCATTTTTATTCCCCCATTTTAACTTAAAACAAAACTATAATTGAAATAAAAATTAATAAAAACTATATATAAACATATAGAAACTATATAAAATATATATTAAAACATAATAAAAATGACAAAAATGTATAAAACTTTCTCATTCATTCAAACTATAAATATATAATGTATATATATATATATATATATATATATATATACACACACACACACACACACTGACCACAACAAAACAAAAAGTTAATATTTCCATAATTTCACAACACATTTGCATGTCCATGATTATGTAATGTCGCTTAATGGTCACTTGATAAAATATTTAATCTTTTTAGTAAGTGTTTTTTTATGATTGTTGCTATTTTAAAATGATGTATGCATTTTTATTTGACTAATTATTAGCTATTTATCAACTCACAAAGCTCAGTTTGTGGCTGAAGTGATGTCAACAAAAAAGACAAGTCATTTTAGAGCAAGTAGATTACAAATGCAAACAGATTTTTTCTGTTATAATTACATGCACTGATGAATCGTTCACAGTATGACCAGGAACAGCATCAAGAAAGTGCGTCGGGGGGATTCTGTTTTATGGATGGATGCTGGTTTTCAATGAGATGGATGCGAGGATTGGAGAGTGGATGCACTGAAGAGAGGCATGCAGGTTTGTTGTGTGCAAATATGTCGTGTGCCAGGATCTGACAGCGGTGTGTGTGCGTGTGTGTGAGTGTGTGTGTGTGAGTGTGTGCGTGTGTGTGAGTGAGAGAGAGTGAGAAAGAGAGTGTGTGTGAGTGTGTGCGTGTGTGTGAGAGTGTGTGTGAGTGTGTGTGTGTGAGTGAGAGAGAGAGTGTGTGTGAGTGTGTGTGTGTGAGTGTGTGAGAGTGTGTGTGAGTGTGTGCATGTGTGTGTGAGTGAGAGAGAGTGAGAGAGAGAGTGTGTGTGAGTGTGTGCGTGTGTGTGAGAGTGTGTGTGAGTGTGTGCATGTGTGTGTGAGTGAGTGAGAGAGTGAGAGAGAGAGTGTGTGTGCGTGTGAGAGTGTGAGTGAGTGTGTGTGTGTATGCGTGTGAGAGTATGTGTGAGTGTGTGCATGTGTGTGTGAGTGAGTGAGAGAGTGAGAGAGAGAGTGTGTGTGCGTGTGAGAGTGTGAGTGAGTGTGTGTGTGTATGCGTGTGAGAGTATGTGTGAGTGTGTGCGTGCGTGTGTGTGCGTGTAGTGACCTGTGCTTTGGCCAGTCTCTTCTCCAGTGCGTCTCTCTCTCTCTCGGTCTGCAGCAGACGCTGGTTGAGCTCCACCACGTCACCCTTCAGAGACGCCAGCGCAGCCAGATGCAGCTGCACACACACAACACACACATTACAGCACATACATTTTTTATTTTTTATTTTTTAAATCACAATCTGCACAGTCTGTTTCTCTGGTGTGCTTGGACTTTATATAAACATCTACTGTTCAAAAGTCTGGAATAGTTATGATTTTTGAAAGTTTGTGTCTCTTCTGCTCACCAAGGCTGCATTTATTTGATAAAAAATACAGTAAAATTGTGAAATATTATTGCAATTTAAAATTTTTCTATGTGAACATCTGTTAAACTGTAATGTATTTCTGTGATGCGCAGCTGTATTTTCAGCATCATTCCTCCAGTCTTCAGTGTCACATGATCTTCAGAAATCAGTATAATATGCTGATCTGCTGCTCAAGAAACATTTCAGATTATTATCAATGATGAAAACAGTTGTGCTGCTGAATATCTTTGTAGAAACTGATACATTTTATTTTTCAGGATTCACAGATGAACAGAAAGCTCAAAAGAACAGCATTTATTTGAAATAGAAATCTTTTGTAACATTATAAATGTCTTTACTGTCACTTTTGATCAGTTTAGTGCGTCCTTGATGAATAAAAGTATTAATTTCTCACCCTTGTGAGTGAACATCATCTTCATCATCTAAACAGATCTGAAAAAACTATCAATCATTTTTTTATGTGTTCAATGTTTTTGCAGTGGAAACACACACACACACACACACACACAGACACACACACCGCTGGCTGGACTTCTACTGGCATCAGCCGCTAAACATCATGAAATCAACCTCCATTTGAATTCTACAGTGGATCTGTGATGTCTAAACAAACCCATTTAACATCTCAGCAGAGAGAAAGAAATAAAATCCTGAGAATAGACACACACACACATACACACAAAACCTCTCTGAGAAACACTTTCACACACCATCAGTGTCTGGCATGAAAACACTGCATTCAGTGTGTGTGTGTATTACAGTAAACGTGTTCAGCTCAGGCTAAAACTGTTTATTTAGGACTAAACATTTCCCCACATACTATAAAATTATGACCATCTTACAGTAAAACAACAACAAAGTCACGACCAACAACTTCGCAAGACTGTTCAACCAGTATGCTAATTATTTATTTCATATATAAGCACGAAATGCATGAGGAATGAAACATTTACACTTTTTAAAGTTTGCACAGCTTTGCTTCACATCTACAAGTGGACAATTCCTCTGTCAGTGTACTGAGAGAGGACTGCAGTGTCGTTACGAGCATGAAGACGGATGAGTTACGCCGAGGAAGCGACTGCAGCAACAATCACTCGTGCAATTAGACATCCCATTCAAACGAGCGCGACCGGCTGATGGACGAGACCTTTATTTCCATCAGACAGCGACAGCAGACGATGAACATGAACTGGAGTCTTTAGGAACTCCATACACCACCAGAAGAACCATATCATCTCATTTGACGAACTTCTCTGTTTATTTCGATCTCGATGGACTCAAATCAAACGCCAAAGTCGTTTATTGCCATATGCACCACGTATGAAGTACAATTATTTGAATGCATCTCCACAGTCTATAGACAGGACAGTACACAATAGACAATATTGCTATGCACATAAATATACATATGCAAAAAATAAAAACAATCACATGATCCAGAATTGGTCTTTCATCATTATATAAATTTGAAGCCACTGAGGAATAGTTGAAACATGCACATGTGACCATCAATAACGTTAATTTAATTTCTGTATTGCATGTGTGCAGTGTTGCTAGTTAATGAATGTACTAAGAATTATTGTAATGTATTGTAACACAACCTTGCATATTGATTTACTCTTAAATGGAGCGCTGAGATGTGGAAAAATGTAGTGTAAGACATTTATTCATCATTGTAAAAAGTGGGTGTTGCATATCAGAATCAGGGTTATTATAGTTAACTAAAAACATAAAAAATAAATACATATATGTTAACTGAAGAAAAAAAAACAGCTAATTGCCAAGGCAACATTTCCCATTTTCATACTAAAATAACAAAACTAAAATGGAAATAAAAGCAAATTAGTGAAATATTTAAGACAAACTATACAAAATAAAAACTATAAAACAAATAACACTAACAGAACAAAACAACAGAAAGCCTAACCAGTAATTCGTCTGCTAGTTACTTCAAACTGAATGAAATAAAAGCATTTTTAGAGAAATCCTTTGCTCTCGGAAATGTTTCCTGTCATTCCTGCATCTCCCGAATCACTCGTGATTAAAGAAACACCTGGAAAATCCCTCCTGTGCGGAGCGTGGCGCTGTAGGAAAACTGTGAACGCAAATGAAACACAGCTGGAGGTTCAGTGGCCGCTGGTCTACAAACAGGCCAGTCTAAAGAAAAGAAACTTCCATGCAGTGCGTTAAAGAACAGAGACGGACCTTATCAAAACATTCATGGACTCTGCCAGGCTTTCATGGAAAAACATGGAAAATGTTGGGAATGTAAGGGATGTAATATAGGGTGAGATCAGGCAAATTGGGCCATCAGGTAAAATGGGCCATTTAAGGTTTGAGTGTCTTATCTCTTTAAAAGTTAATAGCCAATGACTGCAAAGAATTTCAAACTGATGCCATAACAGTACTTGACATTTAGCAAAGGATGTTATTGGTCTGGGGTTGCTCAGGGGTGAGGGGCAATGCCTCATTTTGAGACCAGGCCAGAAAAAAGCAAGCTGAGTGGCCTGACACTCAATAATAAAGTTGATAAATCAATAAAAAACAAATGCACATTTAGAAATAATGATTCATAACCCATGTCTTGATGGCCTCTGTGAACGCTACTTGTTCTTGTTACATTTTTTAATGGCATTTGTTTTATTGATTAAATTGATGTTCTAATGTAATTTAATAGCAATGTTACACCGTTACATTATAAAATTAAATATGTTTTATCAGAAACATCTCTATTTCACTTTGCAGTTTGACTGGCCCATTTTACCTGAACACTGCTCTCTCAAAAAATGTGGAGCAGCTAATGTTTCAAAACCTGTAGGGCATGAACAATGATATTTTATTACACCAATTCAACACAAAAATATTAAAAACAGTCATTATTAATCATAAGAACACAGTTAAATGTCATACATGGGTTTTTTTGTTAGTGTCCCAAGCCAGTAACCAAAAAGTGGCCCAATTTACCTGATATCACCCTACATACTTCTAGAGTAATTATTCATTACTGAAGATGAAGATATACTGCATCAAAAGACAAACAAACTAAATTCATGAAATGGGACTTGAATGATTGACTTTGCACATTTAAACCCTTGAAAGAACTATTACAGGTTCAATAGGAGTGTATCTATTGCCAGCATCTGTAGCATTATGTTTATTACGGCAGAATAGTGTTGTCAAAAGACCCGGTACTTCGGTACCAAGTCGGTACTAAAACAATGCAAACGTTACGGTACCCGGTTCTTGATGGGCGATCCGAAAGGTGCGCAGATGCGCTCTCTTCATAAAAGCACTGAGACGTGGCGACCTCAAAACGAGGAAACACACCAAACTAACAAAACACTTTAAAGACAGACACCCGGATCAAATGAAAGAGTTCAAGCAGGTATGTTTCTTTTTCATTTTTAATATTTAGATCAGTGTTTCCCATACATTGATTTATTAGTGGCGGCACGCCACAATATCAGAACTCACCGCCACAAATAGATGTCAAAGTGGAAAGTTTTTATATCACTGTATATAAATGTCATTTTCATGTCATCTTGCCTGTAATGCCTGATAAAGCAGCGTTTGTGAGCGGTGCGCTGCTTCGATTACAGCCGTTAGCGGGGAAACCTCTGTTTCTTCTGCTCTACAAGCGCCTCCTGCTGGCAGAGAATGGATCTGCATGTATATGCCGCCACAAATAGAGTGCACGTCTGTGGGAAACACCGCTTCTGTTATGAATATTATTCAATATTTTAATTTGAATGTCGGATTGAAATGAACATCGCTGTTATTAGAGTAGTTAATCGTTAGCATAAGCGCGGCTAACGCTAATATAATGAGCATTAGAATCAAGTTGCTATATATAATGCTCCTTTTATTAGGGTAAAAAATACAGGAGGACATGATGATATTTACTATTTTTACACACCAGAGGCTTTTCAATGAATTGTGAATCTAAAATATGCGCGTTAGAGAATGTACAGATGGTTAACGTTGTTTGTGTCATATCAGTCAGAAAAGCAGTTCTGGGCTTTTTTATTTATTTATAGCTAACTTCGTTGTTATTCTTGGCTGATTAACTTCAGGTTTTCAAAAGCCCTTTAACATTAAATATGTACACAGTTTGGATTAAATTAAAGTCTAGTTAAATGTTTTAATTAGCATGTTTTTGTGTTTTGCTTTGGTAGCGAGAACCGTGGATTTTCACTGGTATTGGTACCGAATACTGAAATTTGGGTACCGTGACAACACTAGTGCAGAAAATCAGATGCACTTACAATTTGCATTTAACTTATTTGGATTTATATACATTTATATTATTACAATTTATAATATCACTTATTTAATATCACTTATTATATAAAATTGTATTAAAAAGTTGTATTAAATTTAGTATAAAAACGTACTATTTATCGATATTTAATATAATTTAATATATTTGATATTCTAATATTTAACAATATTTAATATAAAACGAACACCTTTAGATTTTTGATAAATCAGTTTGTAAATGTTTTTAATTGTGTTTTGATACTGTGTTTTTCTTCTGATAATGTAATGCTGCATCTTGGCCAGGTCACTTCTGTAAAAGAGATTTTTAAAGGACAATAATAATAATAATAATAATAATTTATTACCATTTTAATTGTCATGCACAATTAAGACCAGAGGTGGCAGCACTGATTTCTTCAAATATGAAACAAATACTAAATTTACTAAATAAATTAACTATATATTTTTAATATAGTTGCATATACAAGCAGAATATTAGTAGATTTCAAAATAGTACACAGATTCTAAAATTCATAAATCAAATGAACTTTAAGAATTAAAAATTATTTAAAATTTATAAATTAATACAACTGCATATAGGAGTAAATATTATTAGATCTTCAAATACTACAGAGAAAAATTACTAAATTAAATGAACTAAGAATAAAAAAAAAAAACATTATTCATTACAGCTGCACGTACATGCAGAATATTATAAGATCGTCAAATACTACACAAATTCTAAGTTTACTAAACTAAATTAAGAATTTAAATAATTATTCTAATTCAATACACCATTAGAATATTGTCAAATACAACACAAATAGTAAAATCGCTAAAGTAACTGAGAATTAAAAAATATTATTATACAGCTGCATATACAAGTAAAATATTATCAGACTGACACATACTATATAAATTCTAAATTAACTCAATTAAACTAAGTATTCTAATAAGCTGTATTCTAATTCAATACAGCTGTATATACAAGAAGACTATTATTAGATTTTCAAATGTTCTGCAAATACTACATTTACTAAATTAAAATAACTGTATTTATATATATAATTCAAATGTAATACAGCTGCATTTTAAAAATCTGACATTTTGCCATAAAGCAGTTTTTTTCCTTTAGACACTCTATTAAGATTGTCAGAAAGGCCAACTTGACCTCAGACGTAAATAAAGGTCGTCTGGCAAACGTTTCAAAGTCATTTTGAGATAGTTCATCATGTGAAAGGCTCTGTGTAAACCATACTAAAATAAATCTGTGAAGCCGTCCGGCGCTCCAAATCAGAAACCAGGCTTCAATTATGTAATGGGGTTACGGCCGGCGCTCTGCCGGAGAGCAAATGCAGCACGAGGGGGCCGTTCAATCGCAGCTAATTGAATACATTAGGGCCCCGCAGCACGTCTCCACGTGTGAAGAAAGACAAGATTCCCCAGAAGCTTCACACAACTTTCCTTCAGAACATCACGTCCAAATATCCAGGAGCTGCTTTAAAGGTTATCTGACGGAGAGACGCAAAAAGCAGAGTCCTGCACGGGTCCTGTTAGGTAAACCTGCATCCGCAGTACATAGGCCTAACAGAACTCCCGAGCCGTTATCCGACAGCAGCCAGCACCAGTTTAATTCTGTACCCGACCCGTTTGACATCAAGACCGCGACCTGAACCGCACCCGCATTAAATAGGCTACTGCATCAGTAAGGCAAAATTATTTATTTTCTCATGTGACACAAGCAATCAAACCAAAATAGGCATTTTAAGTTGGTGCTTTGAAGAAAACTAGACAAGCAGCGCAACAGAACAAAGAACGTGCCCATCCTTGCTGTAAACCATAAAAACTTTTGCCTAGGGATGCACTGAAATGAAAATTCTTGGCCGAAGCCGAAACCGAACAAAATTAAACACAAGGCCGAAGACCGAACACAGAGTTTTTTTCCCCATGTATTTTGCCAATTTGTTTTTCACCATTGCAAAAATTAAAAAGCCAAAATGTGCTTTTTACTGTTTTGTCTTGCTTTTCAAAGAAAAAAAATCAATTACAAAACAACAATTGAAAAATATTTAACACTGGACATTTTTAACATTCTAGCAGACATTATACCAACAAAGCACAATTTAACTTAAAATTAATAAGTTAGTAAAATAATATTTTTTGGCCATCAGACCCCCTTCTTGAATCAGGCGTGCATTTTTACTGTACAAATAAAAGCAGCCTAGCTGAGCAGAAGAGACTTCTTTTAAAACATTAGAAAATATTACCGATCCCAATCTGAACACTATGCGTGAATGTTATAATAAATGGATTAAAACAGAGCTGTTGTAATGATTATTATCCTTATTATTGTCTTACTATTTATTTTATTTTACAGAACAACAGTAAAATTACAATACTAACATTTATGAATGTTGATGAGAGTTCTTGCTTTTTCTCAACTTTTATTTTTACTGGAAACGCGGAGGAAGACCTCAATGCTTATTTTTGTTGATAACAGCAGATTTATAAATGAGTTTCATTACGAATACATAGTACGCATCGCATTGTCACGTGCCTTGTAAAAATTCATAACAATGTGACTGAGCAACTGATGACTGTATCAGCGCAGATCTTCCTCACGCTTTGAACCCTGGTTAAAAAGCAGATCTGCTGCGAGCTCGTGCAGCGCTGTCAGAATACATGCGTGTATTAGAAAACATGGCGTTCTGCAGTTTATTTACTAATAGTTTAAGGCCATTTCATGATTTCAATCATCATACAGTAACCAGCAACAATCACCCCTTCCTCTTCTCATTGAAGACATGGCAAGTCTCTCGCTGTCGGTGCTTGTAATGATATTTGCGTCTTTCTCTGACAGTTGAAATGCTTCCACACTGCTGACATGTGTGCTGCATTATAAAGAGTGCGCGCCTCTCACTCTACGCTGGTTGCTATTTCATAGCATCCCGTCATTGTTCGGTACAATTTATTCGGTCTTTTCTCTTATTCTGTTTTGAACAAATGTGCATAAACTACACGCTTATAATTCTTCATAAAAGAAAAGAACATATATAATATGCCTTTAATGTTAAATGCCATTGTCTCTCCTTAAACTCTGCAGTGTTTGGCCGTTAGTCCTTTACAGAAGCATTCAAAATAAACTGAATGTTGTTAAGGCATTATTATTGAATTTCATAAGTTCCACTTATGATTCATGCGCGTTTGTTCGCGCGAAAGTGAGCAAGACACGACAGTTATGGTATCATGATTATGGTTAAATAAGATAAAAGACATGATGTAAAGAAATTAGGTACATTTATTTTCAAATTAAAAATCACAACACACATGTATCATTCAGTGCGTTTTAAATATAATGTAATCGCAACTTGTGTAGATTTAAAAAGGCATGACTGCTTCAATTTGACGTGTATTTGTATACTTTTACCATCTAATCATTCTCAGCATGCTTTAATTTTGTGTCCCTAGACATTTGCATCACTAAAGTTAAATTAGCATAAGCCTTTTTTGGCCTGTCCTCTGGAAGTGATCTGTTAATTCTGCTAAACTTTAATTAGCCTACTAAAACTGAAACTGAAACTGAAACTGAAACTAAACTATATAAAAACTAAATAGAAATGTGTTCACAAAATAAAAACTAAACTAAAACTAACAAAATTATTAGTGATACTAATAAAAACTAAACTAAATTTTATTGCAAATTTGAAAATGATATTAAAATAAAACGAATTTAAAAATGCAAAACTATAATAACCTTGCAGCATACGCTTTTAAATTACATTTAAGCATTTTTTAAGTACTTTAAGAAAAAAAAACTATTCTATACTCATTCAAAAGATATGTATAGGCAAGTAAAATATTAGTGGATTTTCAGGTACTACACAAATAATAAAATGGCTGAAATTTAAAAATAATGACTAAATAATACATATATCTAAATAATAAAATTAACTAAGAATTAAAAAAAGAACACTAATTCAATATAGCTGCATATACAAGTAGAATATTCTCATTCGATTTTCAAATGCATAACAAATACTAAAACTAAATTAACAAAGAATTAAAAAATATATTCTAATTCAATACAGCTGCATACACAAGTAAATATTATTAGATTTTCACAAAGTTCACAAACACTAAAATCAGTTAATGAAATTAACTAATAATTTTGAAAATATTTTAAATCAATACAGCTGTATATGCAAGTGGAATATTAGTAGATTTTCAAATACTACACAAATAGTAAAAATATTAAATTAAATATATATATATATATATATATACAGCCCCATCTACAATATTATTAGACTTTAAAATACTAAAAAAATAGTAAAATTGCTAAACTTTAATTAGAAGTGTTTTTTAAATTCTAATTTAAAGCAAATGCATATTATTCGATTTTTTAAATTAGAATTTAGAAATGACTAAATTAACCTTAAGAATACAAAAAAATCTAATTCAATATAGCTGCATACACAAGTAAAATAATATTCGATTTTGAAATACTACACAAATACAAAAATTAGAAAATTAAATTAACTCAGAATTAAAAGCTGCATATATAAGTAGCTCTGGAAGTGATCTGTTAATTCTGCTAAACTTTAATTAGCCTACTAAAACTGAAACTGAAACTGAAACTGAAACTAAACTATATAAAAACTAAATAGAAATGTGTTCACAAAATAAAAACTAAACTAAAACTAACAAAATTATTAGTGATACTAATAAAAACTAAACTAAATTTTATTGCAAATTTGAAAATGATATTAAAATAAAACGAATTTAAAAATGCAAAACTATAATAACCTTGCAGCATACGCTTTTAAATTACATTTAAGCATTTTTTAAGTACTTTAAGAAAAAAAAACTATTCTATACTCATTCAAAAGATATGTATAGGCAAGTAAAATATTAGTGGATTTTCAGGTACTACACAAATAATAAAATGGCTGAAATTTAAAAATAATGACTAAATAATACATATATCTAAATAATAAAATTAACTAAGAATTAAAAAAAGAACACTAATTCAATATAGCTGCATATACAAGTAGAATATTCTCATTCGATTTTCAAATGCATAACAAATACTAAAACTAAATTAACAAAGAATTAAAAAATATATTCTAATTCAATACAGCTGCATACACAAGTAAATATTATTAGATTTTCACAAAGTTCACAAACACTAAAATCAGTTAATGAAATTAACTAATAATTTTGAAAATATTTTAAATCAATACAGCTGTATATGCAAGTGGAATATTAGTAGATTTTCAAATACTACACAATTAGTAAAATTATTAAATTAAATATATATATATATATATATATACAGCCCCATCTACAATATTATTAGACTTTAAAATACTAAAAAAAATAGTAAAATTGCTAAACTTTAATTAGAAGTGTTTTTTAAATTCTAATTTAAAGCAAATGCATATTATTCGATTTTTTAAATTAGAATTTAGAAATGACTAAATTAACCTTAAGAATACAAAAAAATCTAATTCAATATAGCTGCATACACAAGTAAAATAATATTCGATTTTGAAATACTACACAAATACAAAAATTAGAAAATTAAATTAACTCAGAATTAAAAGCTGCATATATAAGTAGAATATTATTACATTTTTTAAAATGCTATGCAAGTACAAAATTTACTAAATTAAATTAACTTAGAATTTAAAAAAATTCTAATACATCTGCATATGCAAGTACAATATTATTAGATTTTCAAGCACTTCACAAACACTAAATTAGTAAATTAAATTAAATAAATGTAAAACAAAATTCTAATTCAATACAGCTGCATATGCAAGTACAATATTAATAGATTTTCAAATATTATATTTACTAAATTAAATTAACTAAGAATTGAAAAAAAAATTCTAATTCTAATTCAATACAGCTGCATATGCAAGTAATATTAATAGATTTTCATATACTATACTAATTGTTTTAAAGCTGATGTGATTTTCGAGAAACTTCACAGAACGTCTCGGTTACGTATGGTAACCCTCGTTCCCTGAAGGAGGGAATGGAGACGTCACGTTGGATGACCGATGAATTGGGATCTCGCTTAGAGAGACCAATCTACTTCGAGTGTAAACTAAACGAGCCAATGCACATTGGCATGCGATTATTGCATCCAGCTGCTGCTGATCACAGCATGAGTATAAGTAGGCAGCAGATGCAGCGCATATTCAGGTTTTCGCTGAGGAGCCGAGCTGGTGACCCGGCCGCTCAGCGGTGGTACAGGAGCTGTGGCGACGGGACGTCTCCGTTCCCTCCTTCAGGGAATGAGGGTTACCATATGTAACCGAGACGTTCCCTTTCAGTCGGTCACTCTCAACGTCACGTCGGATGACCGACGAATTGGGATCCTACCAAAAGGCCACAGCTACTGCCCCTTCCAGTGTCCTGTGGAAGCCACCTGCGCCCCTACTTTTTGGCATAGGCCAAGGCTTGCACAAGAGGACCAGCTACTGCTACTATGGCACTACCCAATGAGTAAGACTGGATAACACTGGGACTCTGGAAGTGATCTGTTAATTCTGCTAAACTTTAATTAGCCTACTAAAACTGAAACTGAAACTGAAACTGAAACTAAACTATATAAAAACTAAATAGAAATGTGTTCACAAAATAAAAACTAAACTAAAACTAACAAAATTATTAGTGATACTAATAAAAACTAAACTAAATTTTATTGCAAATTTGAAAATGATATTAAAATAAAACGAATTTAAAAATGCAAAACTATAATAACCTTGCAGCATACGCTTTTAAATTACATTTAAGCATTTTTTAAGTACTTTAAGAAAAAAAAAAACTATTCTATACTCATTCAAAAGATATGTATAGGCAAGTAAAATATTAGTGGATTTTCAGGTACTACACAAATAATAAAATGGCTGAAATTTAAAAATAATGACTAAATAATACATATATCTAAATAATAAAATTAACTAAGAATTAAAAAAAGAACACTAATTCAATATAGCTGCATATACAAGTAGAATATTCTCATTCGATTTTCAAATGCATAACAAATACTAAAACTAAATTAACAAAGAATTAAAAAATATATTCTAATTCAATACAGCTGCATACACAAGTAAATATTATTAGATTTTCACAAAGTTCACAAACACTAAAATTAGTTAATTAAATTAACTAATAATTTTGAAAATATTTTAAATCAATACAGCTGTATATGCAAGTGGAATATTAGTAGATTTTCAAATACTACACAATTAGTAAAATTATTAAATTAAATATATATATATATATATATATACAGCCCCATCTACAATATTATTAGACTTTAAAATACTAAAAAAATAGTAAAATTGCTAAACTTTAATTAGAAGTGTTTTTTAAATTCTAATTTAAAGCAAATGCATATTATTCGATTTTTTAAATTAGAATTTAGAAATGACTAAATTAACCTTAAGAATACAAAAAAATCTAATTCAATATAGCTGCATACACAAGTAAAATAATATTCGATTTTGAAATACTACACAAATACAAAAATTAGAAAATTAAATTAACTCAGAATTAAAAGCTGCATATATAAGTAGAATATGACTTCACAGATGGTAAAAATCACTACATTTTTTATTCTAATTAAATACAGCTGCATATACAAGTAGAATATTATTAAAATTTTTTAAATGCTATGCAAGTACAAAATTTACTAAATTAAATTAACTTAGAATTTAAAAAAATTCTAATACATCTGCATATGCAAGTACAATATTATTAGATTTTCAAGCACTTCACAAACACTAAATTAGTCAATTAATTTAAATAAATGTAAAAAAAAAATCTAATTCAATACAGCTGCATATGCAAGTACAATATGAATAGATTTTCAAATACTATACTAATTGTTTTAAAGCTGATGTGATTTTCGAGAAACTTCACAGAACAAATATGAGCTCTTTTTAAGAGACTTTGAAGGTTTCTTTGAATAGAAACTCAAACAGCATTCGCTCTCTGATTGAATTGTGTGATTCATAAACGGCTTGAACAAATGCGTGTTATAAAAACTCCATAAGTGCTGTCGGTCGGCCAGTTGATTTAAATATTCACACAGACGCGGTGGTGTTTGTAATCTGCTAACGAGCCGCTCATCATGAAACACGCTCACGTCACTGTCATTTCTCAAGGGGTCACAATTAGGTTAAAAGCATTGAGTGCTCAGCCTGATCTCCACGTCTCCTCGTGCTCCTCTGTAATGGAGTCTGTGAGATTGATATTGTGGAGTCACATGGGCGCTGAAGAAGCCTGAATATATCACATAATACTGGATCTTTATTACTGACCCACAAGAGAATCAAACCAGCAACACTTAGATTGGTTTTTAACCACGTCAGCCTCCATATCAAACAACAGGTTTACATGCACAAGTTCACACTCATTATGCTTAAATGTGCAAAACAGTGATTTTAATTCCTTCCAGGGTTATTACTGTTAACTAAAATAAGAACATAAAAAAAGTTCATTACTTGAAACAAAAGAAACATTAACTGAAATAAAATAGACAAAAACATATTTTCTTTCAGCTATAATTGCCAAGGCAACATTTCTGTTTTTCATTTAGTTTAACTTGAAGTAAAATAACTAGAGCTAAAAAAAAAGGTGTAAAATATTTTGATGGAAATTAAACAAAAATATTAAATATATCCTAAAAACATTTTTTTTTTCATAAAATGAACTTAAATATTAGATGTAAAGCATGAACTAAAGGAAATATACCATTAAAATATTCTCCATTCTCAAATATTTAGATTGAAATTTAACACAAATATTAAGTATATCCTAAAAATATAATTTGTTGTTAAAATACTAGTTTATTTCCATGAAATGAACTTTAATAACAGATGTAAAACATGAACAGAACTACACTCTAAACATGCACTTAAAAATATTGAGCAAATATTTGTGAAAGCTGAGAAAAAAATATTATTTGTTAGTCAAATAGTTTATAAACTTAAAAAATAGATGTAAAGCAAAAACAAAACAATGCAATATATCATAAAAATATTCTCCATGCTGAAATATTTTAACTGACATTTAACAAAAATATTGAGTATATCCTAAAAATATAATTTGTCGGTCAAATACTAGTTTATTTTTGTGAAATACACTTAATAGATATAAAGCATGAACAAAATGATGAAATAATCCAAATAATATTCTCCATTCTCAAATATTTTAATCGAAATTTACTAAAATATTGAATATATCTTATAAATATGTAAATAAATATCTCATATAATTTGTCGGTCAAATACTAGTTTATTTTTGTGAAATTAAATACACTTAATAGATATAAAGCATGAATAAAAATGTGCTTTAAAAACATAAAATGCAATTTTAAAGCTGTGAAATCAATGAAAAATAATTATATAAATATTCTTAATTCTCAAATATTTTGACTGAAATTTAGCAAAAATCTTTTGTATATCCCAAAACTATAATTTGTTTGTCAAATACTAGTTTCTTTTCACGAAATAAACTTAAAGTATTAACAAACATATGCTCCAAAAACTAAGTATATCTTAAAAATGTAATATGTTAGTCAAAAACTATTTTTTTTTCGTAAAATAACCTGAAATAATTTATGCAAATTTTGTTGGATTTTTATTTTTTTCATTGTATTTTTTTTTTGTTCAACTCAATTACTTAAGTGATTTTATTATAGTTATTTATTATTGTGATATTAAAAATACACTAATTTATTTACACGTGATCCTGCCAACATTAAATGCAGGTTATTAGTTTTGTAATGTATTTTTCGATGTAAAATCTGAGTCCTGAAGCAAAACCAGTACAGAACCACTGCCTCAGGAAATCCTGCTGACTCTGGTTTTCCAGTTTCTAATTCATTAAGTTCAGTTTCGTTTCATTACGTCTGAAGCAGATCATTAATGCCTGTGAAAGCAGGTCTGAGACTCAATATCTCACTCAGCTCTTTACAAACACTAAAGCACACCAGTAACACTGACACACACACACACAGACACACACACACTGACAGACACACTCACACACACACACACACACACACACACACACACTCACACACACACACACACACACCCACACACACACACTCACACACACACACTCACTCTCTCACACACACATACACACACTCTCTCACACACACACACACACAC
>NW_015506054.1:682971-686486 GCF_001515645.1 Sinocyclocheilus grahami | reverse complement strand
ACACACACACACACACACACACACACACACACACACACACACACACACACACACACACACACACACACACCCACACAGTTTAAGTTGAGTTTATACCCGCACAAAACCAGCACTACCTGAAAGGTTCTGCATGTCTTCCGCCCGTTGCATGCCATTTTTATCACATATTTTGACTAATACGATGACTCTCAGCTCAAATCAACACATCTAAATCCATTCTGCATTATTCCCCCCAAATCAGTGAAGGGTCATTAATGCACTTCTGTAATGATGTTGTTTCAATATGAGAAGCCACCGTTAATCAACAATGTGCCACTTCAGTCATTTCATGTCCTGAGTTCAAGCTAAATAAAGTAGATTCTAGAGTTAATAGAAATTGGTTATTCTGCACATATTCCTCACTGACCTGACCTTTATGTGTTGTATTTATTATTATTTTTTGTCTTTAAATATACAGTGGACCCAAATTCTATTTGGACACTTTTGAACGACACTTAAGTGAGTAAATATCTGAATTTTATTGCATTTGAAATTAAATACCAAATCAAGTGTTCATCTGCAAACAAATGATACTTTGTTTCTTACAGTCATGGCCAAAAGTTTTGGCAGTGACATAAATTTTGTGCTTTGCAAAGTTTGCAGCTTAAGCTGTTGTGGTGTTCATTCACATTGTTTCTAGATTATTGTGTAGAGTGATCAGATGCATTTTAAATAATCGCTAAAAGCTTCATTGGCCAAAAAAATTAACTTTTCACAAAAAAAATAAATAGTAATTTTACTGTTTTTTGATCCTGACACAAAATGACCAGCTAACACTAACTGACTAATCATATCAGCAGCACATGTGAAAGTGTGAATGAGTACTAGTCAGGTTAATCACGATCATACTAAATAGATTGTAAGAGCAGACTGATTGCTATAAAAGGAGGGAAGATAGCAATCCTTGTTAGCAATTCTTCTCCAAAGAAACACGAGCAGCCATCATCGCATTGCATCAAAATGGCCTTGCATGCAAGGAAATTGGTAAAAATGGAAATTGCTTCTCTCCAAGAAAAACCTCAAGGACAGACTGGAATCTGCAGGAAGTACAAGGATTGGAGAGCAGAAGTTATTTTCTCTGATGAAGCTCCCTTCCGACTGTTTGAGACATCTGGAAAATCGATCGTTTGGAGAAGAAAAGGTGAACTCTACCATGAGTCCTGTGACGTGCCAACAGTGAAGCATCCTGAGATCATCCATGTGTGGGCTTGCTTTTCAACCGAGGGAGTGGGCTCTCTCATAATTCTGCCCAAAAACACTGCCAGGAATAAAGAATGGTATCAAAACGTCCTGCAAGAGCGACTTCTTCCAACGAACCACAAGCAATTTGGTGATGATCCGTGCATTTTCCAGCATGATGGAGCACCGTGTCACAAAGCACGAGTGATAAAGAAGTGGCTCGAAGATCATTACATTGAAATTTTGGATCTGTGGCCAGGCAACTCCCCGGATCTCAATCCCATAGAGAACCTGTGGTCAGTCGTCAAAAGACGAGTGGACAAGCAGAAGCCCACAAATTGTAAAAACTGAAATATTATTCCAATGTTTTCTATGTGAATATCTGTGAAAGTGTCATTTATTTCTAGGCCTGTCGCAATAATCAATATATCGACTTATCGCGCAATATATGTACATGACTGCAATCATTTTTGGTGACTCAATATATATCGCCCATTATATTTACTTAAAAATGAATGTCACCGTGTTTTGTACATTCCACTCGCGCCTGTGTCTTCTGCAGCTTCTCGAACATAACGTGGTGCAGTCATGAGCTGCTAGTTCACATTTAAATAATGCTTCTACAAACAAAGTTTCATCTGCAGATATGGCCTTGTTTAGGGATCTGACGGACATCTGAGTGCTGAGTAGTGCTCGTGTTTCTCAGCAATAGTGTGCAGCCTTCATTTACAGAGAAAAGAAGGTCCGGGAAAATTCTGTAGATGGAAGAATCTCCAGACAAGTTCTTTGTGCATTTTACTTTGCACTTTGCACTTTTTGTTAGCAAATATTTATTTAGGTTTTTTTAAGGTATGGAATATTTTGATACTTAATTTCCATGATCTAAATATTCTTAAAAATGTAAAGTTTGTTGTCATTTGGAAGTTTGGTGTGTAGGCCTTCTTGCATTATTATGCTGTTACATTATGATTATATATTCAGTGGCATAAAATGGTCTTTAAAACTACAATAATATCGCTTATCGCAATTATTTCTGGGGCAATATATCGCACAAAAAAAAGTTGTTATCGTGACAGGCCTATTTATTTCTGTGATGTGCAGCTGTATTTTCAGCATCATTCCTCCAGTCTTCAGTGTCACATGATCTTCAGAAATCACTATAATATGCTGATCTGCTGCTCGAGAAACATTTCTGATTATTATCAATGTTGAAAACAGTTGCGCTGCACAATATTTTTGTGGAAATGGTGATACATTTTATTTTTCAGGATTCACAGATGAATAGAAAGTTCAAAAGAACAGCATTTATTTCAAATAGACATCTTTTGTAACATTATAAATAACTTTACTGTCACTTTTGATCAATTTAATGCGTCCTTGATGAATAAAAGGTGACAACAAAATTTCGAACGGTAGTGTAGATGATACAGATATAAATATAGATTTATGTATAGAGTAAATATAGATTTATAAATATAGGTTATGACTGACTGAAACACCAATAAACAGAGACACACTGTAACACACACACACCCCTACACATGAGTCCCAACCTGCCAATATGAGATATTATATAATGCATTCAATTTGGGAATGACTAACAAGCGGTTACATAATAAAAACAGCCACTTTGAAACGTCTGTCAGGAAGCAGTTCAGTCGAGCTCTGCAGCTGCTGCCGGATCACGACGAGAAGGAGCCGGTGTGTTTTATCACGAATAACACACACACACACACACACACAGAGATAATTTACCCAGCTGCCTGACAACATGTCAGAGGTGCCTGTGCTGCCCGACAGGAATGCTGGGAATCATTTCTGCCACACACATACACACACACACACACATACACACACACACACTCACTCTCACTCACACGCTCGCGCACGCACACTCACACACTCTCACTCACACGCTCGCGCACACTCACACACACACACAATCACACTCAGACACTCACACACACACTCTCACTCACACACACACACACACACACTCAGACACTCACACACACACTCACTCACTCACACACACACACACACACACACACACACACACACACACACACACACACACACTCACACTTACACTCACACACATTCGCGCACGCGCACAGTTACACACACACACATTCGCGCAGTTACACACACACAGACACACACACACACACACTCATACTCACACACACACACAGACTCTCTCTCTCACACACACACACACACACACACACACACACACAAAAACACAAACTCTCTCTCACACACACACACACACACACACACACACTCTCTCTCAC
>NW_015506054.1:666316-682145 GCF_001515645.1 Sinocyclocheilus grahami | reverse complement strand
CACTCACTCACACACACACTCACACACTCACTCACTCACTCACACACACACACACTCACTCACTCACTCACTCACTCACACACACACACACTCACTCACTCACTCACTCACTCACACACACACACACTCACTCACTCACTCACTCACTCACACACACACACACTCACTCACTCACTCACTCACTCACACACACACACACTCACTCACTCACTCACTCACTCACACACACACACACACACACACACAAACACAGACTCTCTCACACACACACACACACAATCTCTTCTGATCCGCTCACCGTTGCCTGTCACTGACATGACATCTCTGTCGCTGCTGCTAAACTCCAAACGAAACGCTCAAGCGTCCGATCATCATCTGCGGTTCTAACCTCGGTTCGTTCACATGTGAATATTATAAAGTGTCTGTTCGCAGTCGCGTGAGTCTCCTTTAGTGGACTACAGACGCTCTGCGTCCTCCGCTTCCTTTAGCTGGCCTTTCCTTCCTGTCAGGATAGGGAGGGATCGTCTCCGCATGTGTGTGTGAGGCCTTTGTTATTTTCTGCTGTATTATAAGTGTATATACACTAGAAGTCCAGAGATATGGGTTTATTTAATGGCCAATGCCTAAACTGTAACAAAAAGTAAGGGCTTTTATTCAGCATTAAATTGGTGTAAAGTGATAGTAAAGACATTTATAAATTAATGTTACACACAATTTCTATTTCAAATAAATGCTGTTCTTTTGAACTTTCTGTTCATCTGTGAAATAAAATGTATCACAGTTTCCACAAAAATATCGGGCAGCACAACTGTGTTCAACATTGATAATAATCAGAAATGTTTCTCGAGCAGCAGATCAGCATATTATACTGATTTCTGAAGATCATGTGACACTGAAGACTGGAGGAATGATGCTGAAAATACAGCTGCACATCACAGAAATACATTATATTTTAACAGAGATTTCATAGAAAACAGCTATTTTACATTATAATATTATTTCACAATAATACTGTTTTTACTGCATTTTTGATCAAAGAAATGCAGCCTTAAATCATAAATCATAAAACAGAAAATCTAGAAAACTTAAAACAGACAACACAGAATTTCTGGGGGGGGGGGGAATTCATAGGGTCCTATTATTGTTACATTTTTAACAAAATATTAAATTGCTAAAGTTTCATGAATTCAATTGATTACACATGCTTTTTGATAATTAAAATGTAATTAAACCATATAAATGGAATCCAGAAAAAAATTTAAACAGAACGCACGTAATTAGGTTAAAATAAAAATGTAAACATTTTATAGGGCCCGATTATTATTACAAGTTTAATAAATGATTAAATATTATATAAATATTACTGTATTTTTAATCAAGTAAATGAAGTCTTGTTGAGCAGAAGAGACTTCTTTCATGAGCATTAAAAAAATCTAACCAATCTCAAACTGATAACGTACAAAACACAAGGATGTAAAGAGGAACTTAAGGAAATAAACATTGCTGAAATCAAACAAACTTTTATTTCCCCCCTACAATATTTACTGCAAATTGACTAAAAACACTGAAATCAGAAATGATTCATTATCTATTGACAAGACGGATGCTAGATTGTTAAAGTGACACGCAAAGGAACTACAACTTCCATTAATCGTCCAAGTGAACTGCCAACAACCTCAAATGTCTCAAGAACAGGCTGATATATCAGTCTCTCACTAATATAGACCGTAATACTGCGACTTCGACAAAACGCAGGCTTTTCCTCATTGAGTGCAAATTTTCCTTTTATGTTTTATTGTTTAGAATTGTTTTTCCATTACAAATAAACCCAATAAAGAGCAATTCACAACAGCAGCATCAATAACTGGAGCAGGATTCACTTTCGTTCAGACATGCAGACCTTCATCCAAAGCATTGCAAAAATGCGAATCGTTTAGAGACTTAATTGCAGGTGATTCACTTTATTGGGCCGCGTGTTTTTAACATCCGTTTTGTCGCAGGAATGAAGTTTTCAGGCTGGAGTTCCTGCAGCTACTAACGTCTCTCAGATCTCAAACACTCACGCTGAGGCAGAGGTCAAAGGTCGTGACCCGAGGTCAATATGCTGGACATCAAAGACAACAGGGTTTTTTTGAGAGCGAAAAACAATGCTTAAGTCGTCTTGTTTTAAGTGCAGTACGGCAAGTTTTAAGAAATATCAAACTTTCGGGAATCAATCAGGGAACACTCCAAATTCAATTGGTTAGAGCTTTATGATTACCACAACGAGGAAAACATGGACAGAATCGCAGAATCTAGTCATAAAAATGGAATTTGCAGTATAGTGAGGAATGTCACCAAATCTGGCAAAAAATAAAAATAGACAAATTCATAGGGCCCTATTATTGTTAACATTTTAATAAATGAGACATGCTTTTTGATTATTAAAATTTAATCAACACATTTAATATGGAATTCAGAAAAAATAAATAAAACTGAATTTTGGGAAAAAGTCAAATTAAATGTAAGAAAAATATATATTTTATTATTGTTAAAATTGTAATAAATGATTAAATTGTTAAGGTTTTATTAATTCAATTGATAAGACATGCTTTTTGATTATTAAACTTTATCAAACGATTAAAATGGAATCCAGAAAAAATAAAACAGGAGAAACAGAATTTTTGGGGGGAAAAAATTAACATTTCATAGGGTCCCATTACGGTTAAAATTGTAATAAATGATTAAATTGTTAAAGTTTTATGAATTCAATTGATTACACATGGTTTTTATTAAAATATAATTAAATAATTAAAATGGAATCCAGAAAAATTTAAACATAAAATATTTTAAAAAATAAATAAATAAAAACATTTAAAAGGGTCATATTATTGTTAAAATTGTAATAAATCATTGAAGCTTATGAATTCAATTGATCAGACATGCTTTTATATTTAAATGACATTTTTCTGGAATCCAGAAAAATTTAAACACAGAATTTTGGAGAAAAAATTAAACAGAATTTGGGAAAAATAAAAAGAAATTTGGAGGAAAACAATAAAATATTCCGTAGGGCCCTATTATTTATAAATGTTTAATAAATTATTAAATTGTTAAATCTTTATGAATTTAATTGATTAGACAACACTATTATTTTTTTTTTAATTTAATTAAACCATTAAAAAGGAATTCAAGAAATAAAAAACATAAACATGGAATTTAGGAGAAAATAACACAGAATTTGTGAAAAAACTAAACAGATTTCATAGAGCCCAAATTAGAGTAAAATAAACTATCAACATGCAATGAAATGACGCTCTGGAAAAAAAAGAGAGAGAGAGAGAGAGAGAGAGAGAGAGATAAAAGTACATTTTGTATTTCATTTGTTGGCATCTACAAGAAGCCACAGAACGAATGTTCACACGCTTCCCACCGGTGGAATGTTGTCAGGACGCAAACAAGCAGACACTTTCTGAAGATTCCCATCAGGAAGAGGATCTCCACCCCGCCGGTCAAACACCAGAAGAAAACGCCTCACACAACAATGACGGCAGCACAGCGCAAACATTCACCCGTTAGAATAAGTTCTAACCCAGTTTCTCTGTTCATTAGACGAGTGCAACTGCATCTCCAATTCAAATCAAAGCTCCGCTTTCAGCTCTGAAACTAATTAGCTTTGCTTTGGATAAATAACACGAGAGCGAGAGCAAAACCCAAATTTGTCAGAGCTGTTACGCAGATCTACCTCTGATTTGTTTCTAAAGCATGCTTTCAATCAGACAGCAATGGTTTCTCCATTAATGAGAAACAGAGTCATAAATAAACATGCTGAAGCTCAAAGCTGGACAGACACATCTGCACATTCAACACATCAAACGGCACATACAGTGGGTATTAAAAATAATTCATTCAACCAATTCGTTTAAACGACTGATTCATTTAGAAATGGTACTTTAAATATGAAACTACAACCATCAGGAGGTGTCAGTTTAATTAAAAATTCTTTAAGTCATTCATTCAACTGATTCATTTAGAAATGATACTTTAATTATGAATCTACTCAATGAATGAGTCATTCATTCAACTGATTTGTTTAGAATACATTAAATGTGAAACTAAAACCACCAATACGTGACAACTTAGTGAGCCAGTGAGTCTTTCATTCAACTGATTAGTTTAGAAACTATACTTTAAATATGAAACTAAAACCTCTAATCGTTTGCGGCCTAATGAGTCACCGAGTCATTCATTCAACTGATTCATTTAGAAATTACACTTTAAATGATTAATATGTGGTGACATTCATTCAAATAATTTGTTTCAACAGCTGATTTGTTTAGAAATAATAATTTAATTATTAAACTAAAACCACCAATGGGTGGCAACTTAATGAGTGAGTCACTGAGTCATTCAATGAACCGTTCAAATGGCTGATTCATTTAGAAATTATATTTTTAATACCAAACTAAAACTGCCAATAGGCGGCAACTTAATGAGTGAGTCACTGAGTCATTCAATGAACCATTCAAATGGCTGACTCATTCAGAAATTATACTTTTAATACGAAACTAAAACCGCCAATAGGTGGCAACTTAATGAGTGAGTCACTGAGTCATTCATTCAACTGATTCGTTCAAACGGCTGATTTGCTCAAGAATCGTTTAGTTAGATTTCAGAATCAATTACTCACCCAATTTGTTCAAAATGCTGATCGATTTAGTAACAGCTATTTAAAATCAATATCTCATTGTGCAGATATTCAGGGAAAAAGCACATTTACTAGTGTGATGTTACTTAACTATATCACATTTAAGGGGGTCTGAATACTTTCCGTACCCACTGTATATACAAACGACAAAAAACTCATAATACTGTACACATAATAAACTGAACACAAAAGAAAATGCTTCTCTTTTTCCATTTGCAACCTGCATAATCAAACTTACCACATCACAATAGGTTTGAGCTCAATCGCGTCCAAAATTCAACATCTTTTATGTCTAACTATTACAATAAAACAAGCTCTTTCTCCAGGTAGGTAACAAAAACACTATTCCCTATGAAACCTGCGGTGCAAACGTCCATCTCTCTCTCTACAGCACTGAATAAAGGGCGCTTTGTCTTCAGAGGTGCTTTTATGAGCTGCGGCTGCGGTGTAAATACAGCGTTTATTTGGACTGAAGGGAGTGAAGGTACTTGAGGTGCTCACACGTTCCTTTTCCAGTTTAATAGTCTGTGAAAGGTGAATTATCTATGTACACACTCGCTCCGAGGCCTCAGCGTCACACACACACTCAACACACTTCACTCTATACACACACACACTCTCACACACACACACACACTCTCACACACACACTCTCTCTCACACACACACACACACACACACACACACACACACACACACACAGACCATCAGCCTTTAATGTTATAAATAGAAGAGGTTTGAGGCTGAGAGAGACAGAAACAGACACAGAAAAGAGCATCCGGATGAAAAGGAAACAGAGAATCACTGTTGTTAAGCTAAACTCAATCTACAATCAGGAAAAACAGATCAGTAAGTGAATCAAGTGCTGATTGGAAAGCGTTAAGTGTGTGTGGCCGTTTCACTGAAATCTTAAAATCCACAACAGCTCCAATTATTCCAATAAATGAAATGCAACCATCAGCGAAATGAACAGATTTATAAATGCTCTGTGATTCAGTTTATTGCACTCTTAAGATGGTGATAAAATGAATGACATTTTGCTGAATCGTTGAATACGTTTCATTTATCTGGTATTAAAAATAAAAATAAAAAAACCTTTAAAAAACTAATGAAAATAAGAAATGTTGCCTTGGCAACTACCTAAAATAAAGTTTAAGTACTAAAATTACGAAAACAAAAATGGAATTAAAAATAAATTAAACGCCAATAAAAAGACATCAGCCAACTGAACAGATTTATATACAGCTCAGACTGACATTTCTCTAAAGCACTGAATATATTTCCATTTATGTGATATTAAAAATCACTTTCTTTAATGAAACTGAAATAAAATCTTAAAAAGCTTAAACTTAAAAAAACCCTAAATTTAGAAATGTTGCCATGGCAATTAATTGAAAGAAAATATATTTAAGTGCTAAAATTACTAAAACAGAAATAAAAATAAAGTTAAATAAAAATCATTAAAATAATAATCAAAATATAAAAATGACCAATAGCAAACTGAGCAGATTTATAAACGGCTCTGATTCGGTATATTGGACTATATTTACACTTATCTAATATTAAAATTTAATTTCTTTATTGAAATAAAATAAATACTGAATGAAAACATGCAACTTAAAAAACGAATGAAAATGATAAATGTTGTTTTGGCAACTAATTGAAATAAATCAAGCTTAAGTACTAAAGTAAAATGGAAATAAAAATCTATTTAAGTTAAATAAAAAAATCACTGAATATATTTACATTTATTTTATATTAACAATGATATTAAAATTTAATGAAATTAAGCTGAAATACAAAATATTAGATGAGAATTAAAAAAACTAAATTAAATAAAATAAGTTCAAGTTGAAGTACTAAAAATATTAAAACAGAAATAAAAAAATTAATTAAAGCTTTAACAAGGATGTAACAAAATTGCTAAAACAAACTCAAATAAAAGCTATTTTTACAATATTAATAAATACTATAACAGCCTAATATATAAATGTGCACAGCCGTAGCTGCTCTGTTTGAAAGGGAATGAAATTAGAGATGCAGCTTGTCTGAATATTTCACCATGCAAACGTTCTAACCGCTGATAAAAATGTCAAAACGTCTATTAAAAAATCTATTTAAACTAGTCCACCTGGGTGTCAGAAAGCACAGCACCTAGCAACCACCCAGAACTCCTTAGCAACTGCACAGTCATGCCGTCACAAGTTCTGCACAGACAAGATGTCTGAAGACATGTGTAAGGAAATAAACCTCTTGTTGAGTATCTTGGCGTTACACACTAGAGCTTCACATCCGTCCTGACAGAAATGGCAGCAGCATGTAAAACCATCACGACACATCAATATTACTAGCACGACATTCATCATTTAAACATCAGCACACTGAAACAGTCACACTTCAGCTGATTCCTGAAACCATCTGACAGCTGATAAATATTTAAGTGAGACGAACAGTGAATATTTTGGCCTGCTGTGCTAGCGGCAGCATGATCTTATGCGTTTTGAGCAGAGAGATTATTCATTTTCCTCTTCTGCCAATGACTATACTACTGTAAATACTTGATTCATCAATATTGACATTCTATGGTCAAATCCCAAGCCTGTAGTGTCTCGCCTTAAATAATCACAGTCTTATACGCAGTCTAGTGCTGCACGATATATCGTATATGTTTAGTATAGTGATTGTTAATCCGTATGGACCAGGCACCACGGTTAGATTCTTGGATTAATTGCACAGTTTTTAATCCAAGGTTCATCATTTGCATGTGCTTTAGGTCCAGTCGGTTTACATTCAAGCGATTTTAAACCATTCGAGCGCGAGAAGGCGCAAAATAGAGCTCAATGATGAACACACAGAGCCACGCAGATGCACATGAACACTGAATTCTGTTCACTTCGTCTATTTGTGCATGAAATGATGTCAAAAGGCATGTGTCTGACAGTATCCCTGTAAACACGGTTGCTTATGGCTTAGGTGAAGGTAAAGGGATGTGTAACAGTATATTGGTTCACAGCAGCTTAATGTTCCTGTTGCTTTCTGTGTCATGAATGTTAATCAAACAACAAAACTCACTTTTGTAGCTTTAACACAGATTTATTAGATTTAATTTATACAGTGAAGACTATGCAGTCACATTTGATTATTCTGAATAATACTGTTTCATTTCATTTGTATCTTTGTTCTATTATATTTATCTATGCTTGCAATTTGTTTGTTATTTTCTATGCTGATTTACACACCTCAATCCAATCTGTGTTGTGAGCCAATGTGTGTTTTGGCCATATAATCTTGCTGAAATATTTGTAGCTCATATCATACCTGTATTGTATTGAAAACAGGCTGAATCTCATGAAAATCACATACAAATCATATAGTGTCGTAATCGTGTGCTTATTAGCTTCATGTTTCATCCTTAGACATGTTTCTCTGGGTTTCTTATGTACAGAACTGAATGCGTGAGTGTAATGGACGTTCGTCACAGGAGACAGGGCGGGTTATGAACGCGTAATATGAGTGACATATGAGCAGCGAATGATTCAGAATAGAGAAAACACAGGCAGACAGCGCTGGAAGCAGCTAATGCTCATCAGTACATCAGTGGACAATGAATAGAAATGATGATTCTGTCTAAGCTGAGACCTATTTGAACTTTATTAAAACTATTTGCACTGATTTATTGTGTTGAATGCTCCTGTAAACAAACGTTGGTTCTCACGAGACTAGCATATTCTCAGCAGATCTTACACTACGTCATCCGCCGGAACGGCGTTCTATTGTGTCTTTATTCACCCCCTGGAGTCGTGTGAGGCACTTTTTATGATGGATAAATGCACTTTATTGGACTTCTTCTGGACTATTGAAAAATAACACCCATTCACTGCCATTATAAAGCTTGGAAGAGCCAGGACATTTTTAAATATAACTCAGATTGTATTCGTCTGAAAGAAGAAAGTCATATACACCTAGGATGGCTTGAGTGTGAGTAAATCATGGGGTAATTTTCATTTTTGGGTGAACTATCCCTTTAAAGCACTTCATCAATCCATTAAGGTTATTAACTAATGAGCTGCAGTGCGTCTGGTTACTGCATACCTTTCTCCTCTCGCTGAACCAGACAAACAAACCCAGTAAAACACTGTGGATTTACCAGCCCCGTGGGTTTAATAAAGCATGCTGTAAATTTGTATAAAATAAAAGCTGCTTTCATATCTAGACTGGCTCATTGTTCAGGCCTTCTCGAGCGGAGGGCCTGTAAATCGCAGCGAGACGCCACTTTCCTCTCGAGTGAGTTTGTCTTCCCTACAGAAGTGACATAAATCACGGCCGTCACAACACCAGCTCGCTCTCGTTCTCCGTTCACAATCTCCCATCACATCCATCAGCGAGCGCAGAGCTTTACGAGCCGCGGCTCTACCGTCAGAGGCGCCGGTAAATCTGAGGACATTAGTACCCTGAACGAGCGGCTCAAAGGTGTTGTGCCGAGAAAGAGACAAAGTGACGGAGCCCGATCTTGAAATCCTGAGAGACAGAAAGTCAGAAATTGAGCTTTTGAAATCGCTCACATGTGATCTGATCTCTAGTGATGGCGGGTTATTAACACGCGTCTCCTGTGAACACTTGTGAGGAGATTTCATCAAGCGGAGAGTCTCTAATATCATGCCTACATGCATTTACATCTACTCACATCAAAAAACAACTCAATATTGCTTTTAAAAGTCCTTCAGTGTTCATTTCTCTGCAAACGTGGTCACATGCATTTCAGTGATTGGATAAGAACACATTTACACCTGCATTTGGTGCTTTACACTTAACAAGTGTGATCAGATTCAGGTCACAGGAACTGGATGTTAATATCATGTAAACGGTTAACTGACTAGTACAAAATCTCACCGAAGTTCACCTGAGTAAGAGTGAAACGCTCACTCGTTCATACACTTCAGTGCAAAATTCAGCTCGCCACTAAATGCAACAACACACTGCTCTCAGAGAACATAACAGCGGATGGAAAATCTACAATAACGGGCCGTTTAAACACAACACATCACCGCAGCACAATTAACTACTGAACACAGAGACACTTAACATGCATTGGGATTGGGGTCCCGTGATTTGGCACATAACAAGAATGATGGCATTACATAAACACTACACTGTAAAAAGTGATTGTGATTTTAACATTAAAAGACTAAAAATGCTACACTAAAAACCTGTTAACTGGTTAACAGTAAGTTTCCATAATAGACAGGATATGGTGAATATCTGTAATTACATTTAATGTAATTTTACAGTAAAATACTGTTAAATTATGAATTTTGGAAGTGATAAAAAAGAAATGGTCATTGTATAATTTTCTGCATTTTCTGTAAAGCTATTGCTAAAAAAACGTAAATTGATACTCCCAGAATTCTCTGCATGACACTTCATATTTGATGTTTTTTCATTGAAATAACAGTTTCTTCTTAGTTTTTTTCTCTCTTATCAGTTGTGTACATTAGGGGTTTATCTTACACCTAAAGTTGTTACATTTTTTTATTGTGAATTTTAGTTAAGTCTGGAAAACCTAAAATGTTCCTAACATATTTTTTTCGGTGACGTTTTGGCAACCACAGCTTCCGGTATTTTACCGTAAATTTCACCATTTCACGTTTTAAAATCGTTTTTTTTTTATAGAAATAAAAATAATTTCGTTCAGATGGAAAACGTACACTACTCTAAACCAGGGGTTTTCAACCTTTTAGGACACGCGCTCAAGACACAAAAGACAATTCAGTTTGGTATTCACCTGCTCAGGGGAGGACATGAGGGGCCCTAAGCAAATTTCAGGTATGGGGCCCCAGCACAATAACTAGTGCTCTTTTACGCCTAACCCTTATTTTGCTCTCTCTCTCTCTCTCTCTCTCTCTCTCTCTCTCTCTCTCATAGTTTATTTACCTCTTCACAACTTGAGTAAATTATTATTCAAACCTGATGCTTTTCTAAAGCCATATTAGGCTTATTCTTTTCAGATCACAGAAGACGACATTATAAAAAAAAAGCTTGTACTTGTTCATTTAATTAATTGTAACCTTCTTCAATCTTTTTACAAAAAGGATTCAAATATCATAAAATTATCCCATGCAACTCGTTCCGTATTCCAAGTGTTCGTAAGGCATATATATGGTAGGGTTTGTCAAGAAACAAATCGAAAATATAATATATTAAGCGGAAAATCTCCAGTCGTCACATTCATGCTTTTGTAAGAGTGTGCAGCAGTTCATGCCGGTGCACATAGGAAAAGCACACAATCGAGTCATTTTGAAACATCAAGACAAATAAAATCATGAAACACAATGCTTTCTTCTCTGAGGTTAATATATCTGTTCTGAGACAGTCAGACAGGATTATTCAGCCTAGAAAGTGTGCAAAGAGCGCTCCCTCAAGCTGTCATTCACTTCAGCTCATCGTGATCATCAATGAAGCGTCTGCACTGCACAATGAATCTCTTACTTACATCGCATCTACACGTCGTTATAATGAGAGGATTCGCGAGCTTGCAGAACAGCATTTGACAAAAACTCTGTGCTTTGAGCGGTGAGTGAACATCTGACGCTCTCCAGAACGCAAATACACACTGGAGCGTTTGCCAAATATGTTTCGCAAATATAAGATGGGGCCCCCTGATTCCCCAGGGGCCCTAAGTGGCCACTTACCTCACTTATTGGTGAAGTCCGCCCTTGCACCTGCTGTCTGAGAGGCGCTTTCTGTGTGTGTGTGTGTGTGTGTGTGTGTGTGTGTGTGTGTGTGCAAGTACCGCATTGAGATCTCAATTCACGTCGTCTTGCGCTTGAATGGCTTAAAATCACTTTAAAGTTTGATCTGACAAGACTTAAAACACATGAGAATAATAAACTTTCTTGAGGAAGTGGCACTGAAGCCCACCTAAAAAGGACCACCCCTGGTATAGCGTGCGCAATTATACTGCAACATTAATATATAACCTTTTAGCTCGGTAACAGTTAAGTGTGAAGCTTTTCCCTGAACACTGGAGGAACAAAGATCTCAGATGAAGAGCGTCTGCACTTCTGTGTGTTTCTTACGGGCCCCTGGAGTCTGATCTCCACATGAGGCCGTCCATCCCGCTCTTGCATGACACCACAGATGCACAAAGAGCTTCAGAAAGCTCTGTGCAGATCTCCTCCGATCTAAAGTGGCTTTTTAGCGTGTACTAGAGCCAGAGAGCCGAACACTGCACTAAATCAGTGTGAGAGGCGAAGCGGAGATAAAAATAGACAGCGGCCCTGCGCTTATCAAACAGTGCACTGCAAGAGGACAGACGCTCCCGGTCAGATAAAGAGACTCTGTCTTACGTCTGTCTTAGGGAGGAGGACACGAGCCGTCTAGCGTGAGAACAGAAGAATTCCTGTCATCCTGAAACCTTTTTAACCTCAGACCGGTTTTTTCTTGAAGGAACGTTCTTTACAATAAGCTTCCATTAGTTAACATGAACAAATAGTGATAAATACTTCTAAAGCATTTATTAACCGTATAAAATACACTATTAAAATCAAAAGTCGTATCTGATGGCAATCTAACATTATAATTGACCTGAGCTAACAATATGGACTCGACTTGTTACATTTGCATTAATGCACAAACAATGGAAGCAAAGCAGGCTAAAGCACAGCATCAGAAATAAACTGTAAAATCGGCAATAATCACAGCGCTTATGCACAAAATGTTATAACGTCTTTCTGATGTATTTTATACAGTTTAACAGCAACTATTTGACTCCATTACTGCATAAAATGATTACAACGGTAAATTAATTGTGAAATTACTTGCTTATACACTGAATAGTCTGGATAGTTTAAAATAGAGTAAAACTACACTAAAAATACAAATAAATAAAAAAAATAAATATAATTAAATAAAGAAATGCAATAAACTTGTTTAAATTAAACTACATTAAAATTAATTAATTAATTACAAATAATTGTATTATTAATTAAATAACAAAATAATTAAAATAGAACTAACTAAATAATACAATTTAATAAATACAATTACAATTTATTAAAATAAATTAATAATTTATTAAAATAAATTTGCACTCAAAATAACTAAAAAAAAATATTAAATTAATATAAACAAACAAATAGACAGATAAATAGCATTCAAATGCCTAATATAAATCCACTGACATCTGCTGAATTCATTTGGTTTTTTTAAGAATATAAACAAATAACAATCAACAACACACCAACATATAAATGCACTTAGAATAAATAAATAAATAATTGAAATAAATAAATAAATAGTGTTTGACCTTGAGACCATTACTGTAAAAAATCCTTCCAGTTCGTTTTTACAAACTGAGAAATAATTCAGAATTATTTCTGTTGCAACAACACACCAATAAATAAATGCCCTTACAATAAATTAATAAATGAATTAACAACCTTCAAGTGCCTAATATAAATCCACTGATATCTGTTTATTTCTCAAGAATACAAACAACCACAACTTTACAGGATTTGACCTTGAGACCACTACAGTAAAAACACTTCTAGTTCATTTCTACAGACTGAGGGATAATTCGCAATGATTTCCTAACGCGTCATGCGGTAAACCAAAAGAGACGTTCCTTTAAGACTCCTCACTTCAAGAACAATCCCTGATCGATGGAAGCGGATAACATCTGTAAACATCCTTAACACTGCGTTCCCTCGGCCATAAAACAGCCGTCCCTGACAAGCAGCAGCTGTAGGAGCGGCACATTTCACATAAACACGTGTTTGGCCAATTAAAATGTTACGCTAGCAGGTCCAAATCAAAGGTGTTCCCTATTAAGTGTGGCTTTTGTGTGATTTGGTGTGGGATCAAACGCTCCAAGCGAGTAAGACGGGATCTGATTACATCCCTGACACTTAAATGGCAACAACATCAGCTCATAAAACACACAACGACGAGACATTACATGCACGCGATGCGAGGAAGAAAATACCCAAATCCATGAACTGCAACATTATGCAATCCAACCAAGCTGTTTTCTCCTAATAAATCTTGAGATTAATGCACAACAAGCACTAGTTTAACGGAGGGATGAAATAAACACAATTATTACATTATACGTTTATGATGCATTTAATGAAATATTGAAAATAAAAATAAAACTTCAAATGTGAACACAGTGCAAAACGTATGAATATAAAATGAAATGTGTTCACACACTTTCTGACTAAATTAATTATGATTTTTCCAGTAGTTTGGGATGATGGCGTAAGCATAAAGATTTTCTTTAAAATAATAACAATAAAGATTATATCTAAAATTATACATAAATGATTGTATATAAACAATTATACTAATTATGATACCCTAAATTATATTACTCTCAATGAACGACTTGAGAACCAAGCAAAACAAGAAACAAATATTCTGAATATAAAAACACAAAAATATGGATTTTTTTAAATGTAAAAATGTAAAATATAACTCTGTAAATAAATAAATAAATAAATATAAACTATAAATATAAAAATTGAAATAATTGTAATAAAAAATTACAATTATATATATATATATATATATTTTTTTTCTCATTCTTAAAAATGTGGTGCTCATGGCACAAGATGCAAAAAACAGTGAAAACATATATATCCAAAAAATAAATTTATATTTCAAGGGGTATTTAATGTCGTTTTTCAATTTGACGGCAGACAAATTTTCTTACATAAAAAAAATTATAACAATTATACTTAGAAAAGAGTCTAATATCTAAGCATTACTAGAAAAAAATTTAATGGAATATAAAAGTGTTTATTAAAAAAAACCCAGAACAAATAAATACAATTATAATCATTTCTATTTCAGTGTGCAGTTCATATAGTGTTTCATTTTTGACGGCATACAGATTTTCTAAATTAAAAATATATATATAACAATTATACACAGAAATGAGTCTAAGAACTAAGCATAACTATAGAAAAATTAAAGTGACTACGAAAATGTTTCTTAAAAAACATGGAACCCTGTAAACAATCAAACACACAAGTAAATAAAAAAAAATTACAATTGATTATACATATACATTTATTATATTTAACTCATCATTCTTAAAAATGTGGAGCTTATGGCACAAGATGCTGAAAAACTGTGAAAAAACGGCATATGTATCCTATTTCAAGCTGTATTTTATGTACTTTTTCATTTTATATGAACACAATTCACACTCTATGCTCACTTTTCAATGTATTTTTATTTACTGGTAATACTTTATAAGCGAATGGTTTCATAATAGATGTAATTTTTTCTGCTTATTTTTTTCTAATCTCTCCATTCTCGTGTCTGTTAATAAAGAAGTTTGAAAAGAAGCAGATCTGACATGATTCCAGCAGTCATCTCCGGTGTAGGAGGGCGTTCACATGAGATCTGAAACACACTCTAAAAGTGACAGCAGAGAAACACACATGGAAAGAGAACGAGAGCAAAGGTCTTTCCCTAAGTGTGTGTCGGTTCAGAGCTCCATCTACTGCGTCTTACCTCTCTTCCCTCGGCTGCTGCTTCCCTGCCGGCGTTCACCGCCACTCCAGAGTTCATGGTCCCTAAACTAATCGTGTTTCCGGACACGGTATTCCAGCACGAGACGGCAGACGCCCGAGGCTGACGAGAAACGCGTCTCTGCTTCTGTAATCCACACACACTGCTGGCGGCTCATCCTCGACTCAGCGAGTCTTCCCAACACAATCCCAGCGCTAATCCACACGAGAGACTATTCAATCCACACTCCGCACATTCCGTGAGCCAGCACCGCTCTGATCCACACACACACACACACACGGAGAGAGAGAGAGAGAAGGAGGGCGGGCAAGGGAGAGGGAGAGAGAGAGGGAGAGAGAGGGACCTCCTCACAGCTGCATGGGGCCGCAGGATGGAGTATTTAACGCGTGTGTGTGTGTGTACCTGGTGTGTGTGTGTGTGTGAGAGAGTGTGTGAGTGTGTGTGTGTGTGCGTGTGTGCGCGTGTGTGAGTGTGTGTCTGTGTGGGTGTCTGTGTGGGTGTCTGTGTGGGTGTCTGTGTGTGTGTGTGTGAGAGAGAGAGAGAGTGTGTGTGTGTGAGAGAGAGAGAGAGTGTGTGTGTGTGTGGGAGAGTGTGTGTGTGTGA
>NW_015506054.1:661955-666306 GCF_001515645.1 Sinocyclocheilus grahami | reverse complement strand
GTGTGTGTGTGTGTGTGTGAGAGAGAGTGTGTGAGTGTGTGTGTGTGTGTGTGAGAGAGTGTGTGAGTGTGAGTGTGTGTGTGTGTGTGTGTGGGAGGTGACTCCTTCAGGGTCGTTTCAGCCCGTCAGATTCCCCTCGGCTGGAACAGGATCAGTCACTTCATGCTCTCGACTTCTTCCCTCATTCTAACGCCGCTCTGCTCACTTCTACACTTACAGTAAATACTATATATATAAAGTAAATCCATAAACATCAACTAACTCAATCAATGCTGTGTCTAACAATCTATAACTTATAATTATTTAATAATAATTTCAATGATGTGTTATTTTTAATAACAGATTATTTTTTAATAATTTACAAATAATTGTAATAAAATTATTTAAAATACAGTATTGCATTATATGTTGCTATATAAATACACACACATATAAATATATATTTCACATATACATAACTTATAATTCTTATATTAATTTATAATAATTGTATGGCAAATATATTATTTTTACACAAATACTATATAATTTTGAAATAATTGTAAATTAGTACAAATATTTAATACTTAAAAATCATAATTATATATTATGATTTATAATTTTAATATTAATTCATAATAATTTAAATAAATGTTAATGAATGATTTTTTATAACAAATACTAATTCATTTAATTTAAAATCATTTAAAAAATATTTAATAATTAAATAAAAAATTTATTTAAAAATATGCAATATAAAATAATATTTAAATACTTATGCATGCATATACATATAAATACAAATGTTTTTAACATAAATTTATGTAAATAACACATTGAATAATATGTTGCATTATATATAAAATAAGTCAAATTAATAAATATTACATTTATATATTTTAAATAAATACATAAGCATTATACTCCCACAAAAGCACCATTATAGAGTATCATAAACGTCATTAATCGTTATTTGCTGATTTTAAAGTCAGATTCACACTTCCACACATTCAAACAAACTGCAAAACCATGCAACGCACCAAAGATAGAGACCAAAGACAACCCAAACAAACCTCATTTTAAATCTGAATGGACTTATAAATACGTATTTAGATATAATATAGCAAGTTATATATAACAAGTATTTCTGGTGTGATGCTTCTGGTCGTTTCTTTGTCCCTGACGTGCTTTGGTCACCATTCACTTTCACTGTATAAAACAGAGCAGCGTGAACATTCTGCTAAATATCTGCTTTTGTTTTCCACAGAAGATAATCAGTCATACAGGTTTGAAACGGCATGAAGGTGGGCACACGAGGACAGACCGATCATTTTAAGGCGCACTGTCCCTTTAACACACATAGCATCTGATGGTTTATTTGCGTTTGCTCACTCTTTTCCTCACGCTGGCCGAGATCCAGAACCTTCTCTGCCGTTTCTCTGGCTCTTAAGCAGATTTCATCGCTCTCCTGGCACAGACTCCGTGTAACGGACTTAATTATAGAGGTGTGAGTGTCATTGTCTTCATCAAACAGTCTGTCAGAAGCAATGAAACCCCCCTGCATCAGTCTCACAGCAGCATTAGAGCATGCTGGATTTACATGTGAAGACTGAGATTGAGTTTATAAAGGTAAACAGAGTCAAATATTGATTTTAAACATGACAGGGTTATATAATGAATTCAACAGCTCCCTCTAGTGAAGCCATAAGCTGGATCATTTCCCCAAAAATCAAAGTTTAGTCACCTTTTGCCAATTATAACCAAAAACACACTCCAGAACATTATTCACATACTGGTAAAAAATGCATAGCCTGAATGCACTGTAAGTCGCTTTGGATAAAAGCGTCTGCTAAATGCATAAATCATTAATTATAACTATTAATTATTACATCCATGCAGATCATCTCACAGCTATATATAAACTACACACAATCAAGGTCTGATAATTTGGGGGGTTTTTTTCCTGCGAGAAACAAGAAGAGAAATACAAAAATACTCAATATCGGTATTACTGACACGTTCAATCTTCATCTTTAGTTTATTCTTCTTAATTACTTGTTTGTTTGAAGTCACTTTAATTTATTCCTTCCAGAAGTCAGTTCAGAAATCAGATGATGAATCTTCGTTACTCCGCACTGTTAATTTAACTCATCCTCGTAGACTGTTTGTACTGTTTTCTTAATCGTTTGCTTGTTGCTAATTTCTTAAGCATCTTGTTCCATATATCATGTACTAAATTAACACAGTAAATCTCATTTATTCAAATTAATTTATAAAGATAATTTAAAATGACAAAAAATATATAATTATAATAAAAATAAAAAATAAAGTATATTTAATATATTGATGTAAATATATCAAATAATATTATAAATATATAATAACAATAAAATTTTAATTAAATCTAAAGTATTATATTAATGTATATATATATATACAATTTAAAATATAAATATTTGTAATATATTTAAAAAAATAAAATATATTAAAACATAAAAAGTATTATATCTGAATTTATAATTGAAAGACAAAGAATATTATAAATACATAATAACAATAAAAATAAAATCTTAAGTATTATATTTATGTAAATATATATAAGTTAAAATATAAATATTTTAAATATAGTTTAAAAAGTCAAATATATTAAAACAAAAAGTATTATATCTGAATTTAAAATTGAAAGAAAGAGAGAAATTATTTTTAAAAAATATTAAAATAAAATAATATATCGAACATATGATATATGGTACATGATATATAGATTCTTATGAAATTAGCAATTTGACAAACAACAATTAAGAAAACAGTACAAACAGAATATGAGAAAGTATTCAATTAACAGTGCGGAGTAAATGGAGTAGCAAAAAGTGATTAAAAATAATAATAAAAAATGTAAATATAAAGTATATAAATATATAATTATACATGCATATACTGTATATATATGAAAATATTTAATATATATTAAAATATATTAAATATCAAATAAAAATGACTACATCTGAATGATGAATGAGATTCTTGTGTAATTCTGTAATGGACACATGATATTTGGTCATTAAAGGGACTCGTCACATGAGAAAACAGATTCCAGTAGAAACACATAATATACTGTATATCTCTATAACAGCAGCGCAGCTCAAACCACAGCGCGCTGACCTGAACGCACCGCCACTGAAACCTCTCAGCCTTTAAACTTCCCACAAACCCCTCCGTACACCGCTGATCTCATCAAGACACACGCGTCCAATATCACTGATCCGCACAATTACTCTCACAGCACGCTCTCCAGCGGCGTTACCCAGAATCCACCGGCTCAGTATGATATATCTGGTTCAGGTTTCGAGTAAAAGCAGTAAACATGAATGCAGTTTCATGTCAGATATACACATTAGCAGTGTAGACTAAAGAAAAATAGCACAAAACAGCACAAAAATCATATTCTTAATGAGTATTTTTGTCTTTTTTCCAGTTAAAACATCTACACTGCAAAAACCTGGAATAAGATTTTAATCTTTATCTTAATCTTATAATGAAATGGCAAGTAACACATGGAATTAAACGTGAAACTCTGAAGTCGAAAACGTACTCTAATAAGCTTTATTCACAACTTTGAAAATTGAGAAGCAACACTGCATAAGACAAAAATATTTTACAGATTTGTACACATGCTTTAACTTGTTTATACAAATGATTTAATAAGGTTGAATTATATATATATATATAGTAATTTATTTTTGAAACATTGTAAACTATGCTCCTTTGCTCATTTTTATTCAAATGTGCTATGTGTTCACATTATATAGACCACAAATTAAGATTTAATTTTATTTTTTTCAAATATGACACATGTGAATATATTTTCTTGGACTGAAATATATCGAGGGCGTCACATATTAAAAAATATATACATTTATATTTTTTAAATATAATTTTAAATATAAATTTTCAAAAATATTTAAAAAAAATATATATTGACAGAAAAAAAATATATATATACATATGCGATATATTTGCTATATATATTTGCTATATAAGTTAAAAAGTGTTTAAAAATATGCAGTACAACAAAATAAATAAAATTATAAAATTACACACACATATATATATATAAATAATAATTATACAACTTTACATAAAAATTATTAATTAAACATTAAAATTAAATATTAATTGTATTTTTTTTATATTTTGCCTGTAAAAAAAGACTAATTAAAGACTTATGAAGTAATAATTTTTGCAGTGAAGCTGTGACTCTGGCATTCTGGTAAAGTAATTATACTCAGTAACCGTGTGTGTGTGTGTGTGTGTGTGTGTGTGTGTGTGTGTGTGTTTGTGTGTGTGTGTGTGTGTGTGTGTGTGTGTTTGA
>NW_015506054.1:649423-661862 GCF_001515645.1 Sinocyclocheilus grahami | reverse complement strand
GTGTATGAGTGTGTGTTTGCATGTGTGTGTGTGTGTGTGTGTATTTATTTCCCAGGGCAGGAGAGGAAACAGTATTCACATTTATCATTTCAGACCATTCCCATGGTGAGCATTCGTCTTTTCATCTGTCCTCTAAAAGATAAAACACACGTCTGGCCTTTAAAACGAGCAGCCTTCACAACGGCTGAAGAAAAACTGCTTGAAGCAGCACAACTGCGTCTGAAGGACACAAAGGTGAGAGAGACCGAGAACCTGCGGCAAACTCAATATATAATGAGGCTACAGAGCCAAACGAGACAAACTAACACAGTATGAAGGCATCTCAAAGTGAGCCGTCCTACACAAACAGAGCGATCTTTCTGACCCGATGCCATTTCCCAACCAGACACAACACAGCAGTTTTCACAAACGTGTGTCATTTCTGAGCCACCAGCAGCTACAGAAAAGAAAAATAACAGCAGTAATATTTAGAAATGCATCAATCTGGTCACCAATGACACATTTCATTAATTAAAATACAATCAAAAACATTAATACAATAAATTATCACTTTTTCTATTCATAAATACTATTCATAAATGTAGTTTTTTAATCTTAATTTTTTTTATTACTTATTTGTTCAGCGCATATTAATACACATTGTTTCAAAGCAGCCCATACAGCTCTTTTTTTTTTTTTTGCCAAAATATATTTTAAATATATGCTCAACAAATGTTGTAAACAGTGGACCTCAAAGAAATATATATTTAATTTAAAATATATTTAGTTTAAACCTTCCAATACCAAAATATATTTTAAATGTATTTCAGGAAGCCTACTGAAAATATATCAATTAGTCTAAATGCAAACGTGAGAAACAAAACATAGCCTAATAGAGATCAAAACTAGATTTATAACGATTTAATTTAATGATTTTTTGAAAAACTGTAAAGTACATTACTTTTGTACAACATATTTATTCAAATGTGTTATATATTCACAGGAGTTAAACAGACAACAAATAAAGATTTTGCTCAAAAGTAACATATATGAATGTATTTTCTTGGATTGAATATGTGTGATTTTTTTTTTAAATGCTTTTAAAAATACATTTATATTTTTTAAATATATTTTCAAAAATATGGTCAAAAACATATTGGTAGAAAAAATTTACATAAACATATTTCAGCAATTTTTTTATATTTGAAAATATTTTTTGCCACAGAAAATCATAATGTTCATGTTTATTATCTCTTAATGCCTTCATGCCTTATAGTCTCATTTAGCAGATAATATAGTTAACATTTTGCGACGATATAACCAATCAATCTGTTGAGATTTGCTATATAGCATATATCACCCTAGAGTGTATGTCTAAATATATTTTAAATATATGCTCAACAAATGTTGTAAACAGTGGACCTCAAAGAAATATATATTTAATTTAAAATATATTTAGTTTAAACCTTCCAATACCAAAATATATTTTAAATGTATTTCAGGAAGCCTACTGAAAATATATCAATTAGTCTAAATGCAAACGTGAGAAACAAAACATAGCCTAATAGAGATCAAAACTAGATTTATAACGATTTAATTTAATGATTTTTTGAAAAACTGTAAAGTACATTACTTTTGTACAACATATTTATTCAAATGTGTTATATATTCACAGGAGTTAAACAGACAACAAATAAAGATTTTGCTCAAAAGTAACATATATGAATGTATTTTCTTGGATTGAATATGTGTGATTTTTTTTTTAATGCTTTTAAAAATACATTTATATTTTTTAAATATATTTTCAAAAATATGGTCAAAAACATATTGGTAGAAAAAATTTACATAAACATATTTCAGCAATTTTTTTTATATTTGAAAATATTTTTTGCCACAGAAAATCATAATGTTCATGTTTATTATCTCTTAATGCCTTCATGCCTTATAGTCTCATTTAGCAGATAATATAGTTAACATTTTGCGACGATATAACCAATCAATCAGTTGAGATTTGCTATATAGCATATATCACCCTAGAGTGTATGTCTATGAATAAAGTTGGATAAAGTTTGAATAATACACATTTATTTGAAATAATCTGTACAATTATGAATGTCTTTACAGTCAATTTTCATCTATTTAATGCATCCAAGGTGAATAAATGTCCATTTCTTTCCAAAACACAAATGTCTTAATATTTGCATATTCTGAATGGTAGTGTATATATACACACTTCAGCATTATATCAGCCAAACTGATCTCTAGATATGCAACAACTGTTATAAAAAAAAAGCCAAATGAGTCGACCAATACAACAACAAAAAAACAAGTGCCTGAAAAACATCCTTTTCATTTAGGACCAAAACATCTGCATGCATGACTTTTATCGCTTGTTGCATCTATTGAGGACAGTATATAACCAATCAATCAGTTGAGATTTGCTATATAGCATATATCACCCTAGAGTGTATGTCTATGAATAAAGTTGGATAAAGTTTGAATAATACACATTTATTTGAAATAATCTGTACAATTATGAATGTCTTTACAGTCAATTTTCATCTATTTAATGCATCCAAGGTGAATAAATGTCCATTTCTTTCCAAAACACAAATGTCTTAATATTTGCATATTCTGAATGGTAGTGTATATATACACACTTCAGCATTATATCAGCCAAACTGATCTCTAGATATGCAACAACTGTTATTAAAAAAAAGCCAAATGAGTCGCCCAATACAACAACAAAAAAACAAGTGCCTGAAAAAACATCCTTTTCATTTAGGACCAAAACATCTGCATGCATGACTTTTATCGCAAGAAGCAAATAAAAATATATATAAAAAAAGTTCATACACAGCTTGAGTAGCAAGATTGTGTTCAGTTTGAACTCTTTCCTCCATTTTGTATTTTTGGGTAAGAATAAGAAGCACTTCATCCGGTACTTAGTGTCTTTCATTCCAACTTAAGAAAATATTTCTGGAATCTGCATATGAAATAGCATTTAGATGTATTTACACAGTTATGTATCTCAGAGGGGACATGGATGCATTTAAACTGCAGTTACAGATGCAGAAATATGCCTAATGTTTTGGTTTTGACATAAAACGTTGAATACTAATATTTGAAATAATTTAAAACATGAAAAAAACTGTCAAAATGTGAAATTAAAACCGCCAGTAGGTGGCAGCAAGTGACTGTTAATGAGTGGGCCATTGAGATTCAACCGATTCGTTCAAACGGCTGATTCATTCAGAAACAAAGCATTTTGACTGTGTTAATGAGTGAATCACTGAATCATTTATTCAACTGATTCATTCAATAAGTAAACACCGTCCATTGCTCAGAGATGCAAAACAGTGCTGTGTGATCTTTGTTAGGAACTATTTTCATTAGCAAAATCAGTCAATATTATGTCTAAAATGCAAGTCACTTATTGCTTTACTAAACTTGTATAAAATGATTATTAACCCTTAAATGCATACCTCAGGTCTTTAGCGACCCCTTAAAGTATGTGATATTTATTGTACTTAAGTACGAAAAGTATTTTTTTTTTATCTCAAACGTACTTAAGTATTGAAAGTAAAAGTACAAGTAAATGCAAAATGGAAAAGAAGCAAATAAAAATATATATAAAAAAAGTTCATACACAGCTTGAGTAGCAAGATTGTGTTCAGTTTGAACTCTTTCCTCCATTTTGTATTTTTGGGTAAGAATAAGAAGCACTTCATCCGGTACTTAGTGTCTTTCATTCCAACTTAAGAAAATATTTCTGGAATCTGCATATGAAATAGCATTTAGATGTATTTACACAGTTATGTATCTCAGAGGGGACATGGATGCATTTAAACTGCAGTTACAGATGCAGAAATATGCCTAATGTTTTGGTTTTGACATAAAACGTTGAATACTAATATTTGAAATAATTTAAAACATGAAAAAAACTGTCAAAATGTGAAATTAAAACCGCCAGTAGGTGGCAGCAAGTGACTGTTAATGAGTGGGCCATTGAGATTCAACCGATTCGTTCAAACGGCTGATTCATTCAGAAACAAAGCATTTTGACTGTGTTAATGAGTGAATCACTGAATCATTTATTCAACTGATTCATTCAATAAGTAAACACCGTCCATTGCTCAGAGATGCAAAACAGTGCTGTGTGATCTTTGTTAGGAACTATTTTCATTAGCAAAATCAGTCAATATTATGTCTAAAATGCAAGTCACTTATTGCTTTACTAAACTTGTATAAAATGATTATTAACCCTTAAATGCATACCTCAGGTCTTTAGCGACCCGGGACATCATTCTCTACCCTCTCCCTCCTTCATTTTTTAAAGTTAAACATCAACTTTCTTAGTATTCCTCAATTTATTTGTTATAAACAATATACAAAGAAAAAAAATTTAAAATATAAAAGAATGCCCGTTTTCTGATAAATTTTTCGTAAAAAGCGTATAGGGTCGCTAGAGACCCGAGGTATGTAAATGTGTAAGTATTTTTTTTCTGCGCAACTATATTTACATATCTGATGACTCAATACGTGCAATTAGGGCTGTGCAAAAAATCGAATGTGATTGATGGCAATGAATCGCCTGTGATTTTGTACGTGATTTTGAGTAGCTTGTCACTAAACTACAGGTCTGTGTAGTAAATGCCGCTCCATCTGAAAGCACGTGCTGGAGATTTACTACTAATCACAGAAGCGGCTTTACTGACGAGATGCGCATGAAAATCACATTCGATTTTTTGCCCAGCCCTACATGCAATGCCTCTGTTTTCCTCAAGGTGGCACTGTTTGATACATAATGATGACGTGACGTTTCACTGATAATTACAGCAGGCATAAAACAAACGAATATCATCAGCAACAACTGAACTGGTTTGAATGGCTTTACTGCAGAGCAATTACTATACGCAATGAAATATAAATGTCACTGCCATTTGATGCTGGATGTGGTGAATAAGCTGCCAGTGATCAAAATATTGAATATCAAGTCATTGAAAACGATTGTTTTGAGAATATGGTTGAGATCGTGGAAGTGCGCTCTGACGATGACAGCGATGGTAAAATCATCTGCTCAAATTGAACCCTTTTAAGGGAAAAGGAACAACATATGCTTTATTTTTTTCTTCTGTAATTGTTCTTAAAATATCAAGAGATTTTTTTGCTATTGCAGCAGTTAGTGCTGGATATACAGGTCCGGGTCGCTAAAGTCCCGAATATGTAAGAATGATTGGCGAAACATTCATGCATTTAAGCTGGAGTCATGCTCCCCCCTTCAACACCACGACTGAGGTGCCCTTGAGCAAGGGACCGAACCCCCAACTGCTCCCCGGGCGCCGCAGCAAAAACGGCTGCCCACTGCTCCGGGTGTGTGTTCACGGTGTGTGTGTGTGTGTGTGTGTGTTCACTGCTGTGTGTGTGCACTTTGGATGGGATAAATGCAGAGCACTAATTCCGAGTATGGATCACCATACTTGGCCACATGTCACTTCACTTCACTCACTTAAGGGTTAAATGTGTTATCATGCTGAAATCTGCAGAAAAACGGTACTCTTTGTGTGATATAGATTAAGTTAACTATATTAAATTATATAAATATAAATATAAAAAGCATACAGAGGCATTTTTTGCCGTCTATAATTTAGAATGCCTGGAATTTTGAGTTTTAATAGACTAATAAATCACGTGCATGCACTCTGTGTGTGATTTGGTGATATAGCCTACTTGATAATGTCAGATCGCACATCATTACAACAACACGTACCATATTATCACAGACGATGCTGTATAGCACAGCACACCCCAGACTCGACTTGAGTGGAAAATGAATCATCCGCGGACGTGCACGCACTTGTTTGCACGAGCAAAGGTGTTTTTAGGAGTCTAACTTGCAGACGGCAGACCACTGATTTGTCAAACCTGCTTTTCTGCAGTCCGTGTTCTTCTGATTTCTGACTATTTTGTAGTAAGTAACGAATACGCTTTGGGGAAATGTATTTGAGTAAAAGTATACATCTTAATTAGGAAATGTAGTGGAGTAAAAGTAAAACTTGGCTGAAATATAAAAACTCAAGTACAGATACTCCCAAAAAAATACTTAAGCACTGTAACTAGGGATGCACCGATACCGATACTGGTATCGGTATCGGGCCCGATACTGGTCTCCTGTACTCGTACTCGTTAAAATGCCCCGATACCAAACGCCGATACCACACAGCATGTGATAAGCGCCATATTCAGACAATGAAACACTGACAACAGAACAACAGACAGCAGAAAGGCGTTATTAGAGATTAAGGATGTCTAAGAAGTATATGTATGCAATGAATATAATGTTAAACATTCAGTATTAACGCCTGTATAGCTGGTGTGCGCGATCTGATGAGCAAAGGAAAGTGAATCTAGCAGCCTGTGTGAAATGCGCTAGGCTGTACTCCTGTCCTCTCATTCTGCATCAGTACAAATACCTGCACGCGTTGCACATGTTTTGCTTGCTTGAGTGTTTCTGCATTATATGAGAGGCTTTGGAATATAAATCGCAGCACGTTTCAGATGAAAAAACACGACTTCTTTTTCTGAAAATATCACAGTTAGGAGATTTATAACGAGTGGTTCCCTGCATTATTACAGCAAAGCGTGTGATTACAGTACTGAGCCGCTGCAATGGAGCAGCTCTAATGCTATTACATTAAAGATGATGTAACGGAGCAAAGGATGAACAGTGAAAGTAACAAAAACTTGTAAAATACATTTTAATGGGCATAATTAAGTGTGAAAATAACCGAAGGATATACAGTCAAACCAAAAATTATTCACCAGACCAGATATAAGTCTGATTTTTGGTTGATTGTAATCCATTAGGCTACATACCTTTCTATCAAAGTTATCTAACATTATCAAGCTGAATTTGTTCTGACTCCGTTTAAGTTCTTGTCATATTTTATTTCCATTTTCTAAACTATAGTGAATAAACTGTGATAATGTGAGAAATGTTGAAGGTGTCTGAATAAATTTTGGTTTGACTGTATCTATTTGATAAATGAAGTTAACCAACTAACATTATACATACCCTTTTGGTTTCTGTACCCAATATTGTAAAAATTTACAAATGCAATAAAAGTATCGGTACTCGGTATCGGCAAGTACCAAAAATAAAAAAATCGGTATCGGGCGAGTACTGGAAAAAGTGGTATCGGTGCATCCCTAACTGTAACGAAGTATTATTACTTTGTTACAATACACCACTGGGTTTGCTGGATAACTATAACTAGAATTTTGAGTTACTAAAGACGTTTTTAACTTTAAACCGTTGCTTCCAGCTAAAATATGAGTCCAGAATGCATAATAACGCTTTCATATCAAAATCCAGCCACATATTTGTTTAGGGCTTGTAAACCGTGCTTGATCTGTACAGATTTCTCTCCTGATTCAGGAGGAAGTATTATTATGGATTACGGACTCAATGTATTTTAGTTAAAAGCGTCTTAATGCTGGATTTGTTTCAGCTTTTGTCTTCTCCAGATGTTAACTGATGGACTGGAGTGCTGTGGATTACTTGTGATGTTTTTATCAGCTGTTTGAACTCTCATTCTGACGGCACCCATTCAACTCTATTGGTGAGCAAGTGATGCAATGCTACATTTCTCTAAATCTGATGAAGAAACAAACTCATCCTAATCTTGATTGGCCTGAGGGTGAGCACATTTACAGAACATTTTCCTTTTTGGTTGAACTATTCCTTTAAGTTAAGAAAATCCTTTGTTATAGTAGGACCCTATGAACGAACGTGAATGGAATCTCAGAATCATAAATAAAAAAGAAAAATTGTATTTACTGTGTAGCGTGGAATGTCACAGATTTTGGCAAATTTTGAATTTTTTGGGGAAAATGCAGAATCTGGGAAAAAATTTAAAAGATTTCATAGGGCCCTAAAAATGTATCTACAGTATATATATTCTGTATATATAAATTCATTCAAAGTTTCATCCTTTCAATTTATTGTTTTACTACTATGTAATTTAACCATTAAAACAGAATCCAGAAAAATTAAAACTGAAAAAAAAAAGGAATTTGGAAAAAAAATCAAATGAATTTGGGAATAAATAATATGAATTTCACAGGGCCTTATCTTTAGTATAATTATGAGCAAAGGTCTTTTTATTTCTTTCTTTTTTTTGTGCAATCTTTGTGCATTTATATTTATATACAAACCACAAAATAAGACTGAAACAACCAACAAAATGCCACTAAACTACTTAAATCTTAAAGATGATGTTCCAATTGGAAACAATGACAAAGAACACAGTCACGGACCGAAGCACGTTTCAATCTGGACTCAACGTGATCTTCTGGAGACTGGACAGACTGAAGATGATTTGCAAGGCGCTCCACTAAACGTGACTTTGACGGATGGCCTACATGCATTAGTGAGGTGGGGACATTAGCGCTCGGGGCAGAACGCAGCGCTCAGCAGATAATGTCCATAATGAAATTTGGGCTCTAAGTGGAGGATGAAGTGACCGAGAGAAAACCAGAGAGACAGAGAGGTTTAAATACCAGCAGAGAGACGGCAGATCTTCAACATCCATCCAATATATCAGCAGGCGCTAAAGTCGCTTTCTAACAGAGTATTAGAGATTCTCAGAAAGAGAAAAACAACAACGAAAAGCTTTAAACCGTCTTACTATTAATAAAGTCTGTCAACAACTACAGCAGTGTTGATTGACACGTAAACAATTACAGTCAGCTAGATTATAACTAGGGTTGCAAAAAGGTGGACATTTTCCAGTAAATTTCTGTAACATTCCAGAAATTTTGGAAAATATCCAGGATTTTTGGAATATTCCAGGGATTTTTGGAAAGTTTCCAGAAATTTACCAGAAATTTGCCACCTCTTTGCAACCCTAATTATAACTTATAGAGTTAATTTAGAATAACACTAAAGTCATGAGAACTATGAATAAACATGGATGCACACAATTTGTTAGTCTACAAAACTGATTTCAATTTTTTAAAACAAACAAAAAAAAATCTTCAGATCAAAAGGTTTTAAGATCATAAGAAACTAATTCAGTAATAGTGTGTTTATTAAATAATCAATGGACAGAAATGTAATCTATCAATAAATGACTAGTCCTTCTTAGATTAAGTAATGATAACACTTAACGATAAGGTTCCATTAGTTCATGTATTAACTAACATTGAGCAAATTAATTTGTTACAGTATTTATTAATCTTTGTTAATATTAGTTCATATAAACATAATGTAATGTTAGTTCACGTAAGCTCAGCTCCATTAAATAATATTAACAAATACAACATTTTTTTATGTTAGTAATGTTATAACAAATGTCAAAATTAACATTAACTAAGATTAATAAATTAATCAATTATTTTAGAATTATTAACAAATGGAAAAATGTAAACTTATTGAAAAGTGTTAGCGATCTACTTTTAAAATATATATTTTTTTATATATTATTATTATATTTTATTATAATATATGTGTGTGTGTGTGTGTGTGTGTGTGTGTATGCGTATATATATATATTTTTTTTTGCTGGCTTGTTTATCTGTTTGTTTCTCAATCTCACACTTAGTTCCTGAAGAAATGAATTAGACAAAGACAAATATTAATGGAAAACACACACACACACGTTCATTATTTTTCATTGTTAGTTCAAGTTAATTAATGCACTTAATGTTAACAAATGAAACCTTATTGTAAAAAAATGGAACTTTGTTTAAAAAACTAAATCTGATTTTTTTTCTCCGTTTGTCACTCTGACTTACTTCCCGAAAAACTGAATTAAACCCAAAAAAACAGATGGATATAAAACACAAAGCACACACATAAATTCCCACAAAGCATCTTTAACTGCTCAATAAAAACTACAGATGCTGCCTAATGAAGAAAACTGTAAACTACAGCAAAACACAGCCTGAATGCAACCTCAACAAAACATCACTGCCATCCTTCACAAACTCACGACGGGCAATCGGTTATCGGTATCGGCCAAAATTTTCATATCGGTGCATCCCTATATCATAGAATTGTGGCAGAGATGTAATCCCATATATAATGGCTGTCCATCAGCGGAGCGGAGCTGTTCAAACATCACACGACACGAACACATTATTCCTGCATCACTATAAACGCACGCGCTCTCTGACGTCACCTACACTAATACATGCCATATGTCAGAGAAGAGCAGCCCAGAGACACTGATAACACACAACAGTGATGTACGAACCACACACACACACACACACACCTCTAGAGAATACATGGCGGCAAATTGCATTTTGTGCAATCGCTGTAATGAATATTGATGCATTACAGATAAAGCGATGAATCGCATGAAATCTGACGAGAACATGTCCTGCTCATGTTTTACTTCACAATAACATGAAAAAATATACATTTTGCATAAAGAAAATTAATTCTTGGAGACATTAAACCAATATAAACAAAAAATACACCAATTTTATTTACTTTAATGATAATTATTATTATTATTAATAACAATGTTATTAACAAAATATTATTAACACGTTTTATTTACTTAAATAGTAATAGTAATTATTAATAACAACAACAACAACAATAATAAATGTTATTAATAAAAATATGAATAAATAATGTTTTTTAATATTTTTACAGAATAAATTTATGTTATATATAATATACATATTATATACAAATGTCTAAAAAAATATATACTATTACTTTTATTTTTATTAATATTTTATTATCGCCATTATTATTAATACATGTTATCATATGTTCATATGTAAATGTTTCATAAAATAATTATTTATTACTAACAATAATCTTATTAATACAATGTATTAATAAAACATACATATTTAATATAAATGTATAGATTTCGTATTTTTATAAACAAACATATATATTATGTACTGTAATAGTTATTATTAATATTATTTTTAGTATTAATAAACGTTATTCACAAAATATGAACTGTTAGTGAAGTTAGTGATTTTTATTATTAACATATATAGAACTATAAAATGTATAAATATAAAATATGTGTATGTATATATATTTTATATTTATACATTTTATGTAATAAACAATATTATTATTATTATTATTAATTAAAAAAAAAAGACAAATCTGAGAATCATCACTGAGATTGATGAGAATTACATAAAATCTCAGCAGAAAAACGTGTACAGTAATGAGAATATAGCGGTTAAATGTGCAAAACTGACATAAAAACATACTTTGCTTTTGGATCAAAATAAAGGTTGGTTGAGCTTGATGCAGAGCGCAGACACACAAACAGCAGTCGTGCGTTCCTCACATGCACTCCACAGCAGACGCTGAACAAGAGAACACTGATGAGCAGATGTTACAACAAACGCCTGCTGACAGCACTTCATTCATCTTCATTCATGTCCAAACAACATGATATATTTCACTCATCTTTATGACCAGGAAAGACCTGTTTCCCTCGTGCCAAAGCCTTCAAATCAGTTAAAAGCTCTCATCAGGAAATTAAACTGCTTTCAGTGATAAAAAAAGACCAAACAAAGGAGTGAAACCACTGAGATCAGATCCACTGCAGGACTCACATTCATCAGTGATAACCTCACAGCGCCATCTACAGACTCAATAACACACTGCATCGAGCTGAGCCAAGGGCCAGGAAATTATGACATACTAACTCATAATCCAGATCAAAAATTGAAATGATGACATACTAACTCAGAATTATGAGATCAAAAGGTGAAATTATGACATACGAATTCATAATTATGAGATCAAACGTCAAACTTCTGACATACGAATTCATAATCGAGATCAAAAGCTGAAAGTATGACATACTAATTCATAATTATGAGAAAGTCAAAATTATGACATACTACTAATTCAGAATTGAGATGAAAAGTTGAAATTATGAAATACTAATTTATTATTATGAGATCAAAAGTTGAAATTGACATACTAATACATAATTATGAAATCAAAAGTTGAAATTATGACAATTCATAATTGAGATCAAAAGTCAAAATTATGACATACTACTAATTCAGAATTGAGATGAAAAGTTGAAATTATGACATACTAATTCAGAATTATGAGATCAAAAGATTAAATTATGACAATTCATAATTGAGATCAAAAGTCAAAATTATGACATACTACTAATTCAGAATTGAGATGAAAAGTTGAAATTATGACATACTAATTCAGAATTATGAGATCAAAAGATTAAATTATGACAATTCATAATTGAGATCAAAAGTCAAAATTATGACATACTACTAATTCAGAATTGAGATGAAAAGTTGAAATTATGACATACTAATTCAGAATTATGAGATCAAAAGATTAAATTATGACAATTCATAATTGAGATCAAAAGTCAAAATTCGGACATATTCATTCATAATCGAGATCAAAAGTTGAAATTATGACATACTA
>NW_015506054.1:639363-648896 GCF_001515645.1 Sinocyclocheilus grahami | reverse complement strand
AAATTATGACATACTAATTCATAATTATAAGATAAAAAGTCAAAATTCGGACATATTCATTCATAATCGAGATCAAAAGTTGAAATTATGACATACTAATTAATAATTATGAGATAAAGTGTCAAAATTCTGACATACTAATTCATAATCAAGATCAAAAGTTGAAATTGACATACAAAATCAGAATTATGAGATCAAAATTTGAAATGATGGCAATTCATAATTGAGATCAAAAGTTGAAATTATGACATACTAATTTATAATTACGAGATCAAAATTTGAAATTGACATACTACTTCATAATTATGAAATCAAGTCAAAATTCTGACATACCAATTCATAATCGAGATCAAAAGTTGAAATTATGACATACTAATTAATAATTATGAGATAAAGTGTCAAAATTCTGACATACTAATTCATAATCAAGATCAAAAGTTGAAATTGACATACAAAATCAGAATTATGAGATCAAAATTTGAAATGATGGCAATTCATAATTATGAGATCAAAAGTTGAAATTGACATACTAATTCATAATTATAAGATAAAAAGTCAAAATTATGACATACTAATTATTATAATTATGAGTTAAAAAGTCAAAATTCTGACATTCTAATTCATAATCAAGATCAAAAGTCAAAATTTTGACATACTAATTCAGAATTATGAGATCAAAAGTTGAAATTAGGACAATTCATAATTGAGATCAAAAGTCAAAATTATGACATATTCATTCATAATCGAGATCAAAAGTTGAAATTATGACATACTAATTCATAATTATGAGATCAAAAGTTTTTACATGATAAAAAAGTGTCATATCGCGATATCAATGATATAGCGACGCGATGACATTTCATACTAATTCATAATCGGGGGAAGTTGTGGCCTAATGGTTAGAGAGTCGGACTTGTAACCCAAAGGTTGTGGGTTCGAGTCTCGTACCGGCAGGGATTGCAGGGGGGGGGGGGGAATGTACAGCGCTCTCTCCCACCTTCAATACCACGACTGAGGGGCCCTTGAGCAAGGCACCGAACCCCCAACTGCTCCCCGGGCGCCGCAGCATAAATGGCTGCCCACTGCTCCGGGTGTGTGTGTGCACTTTGGATGGGATATGGAGTATGGGTCACCATACTTGGCCACATGTCAAGTCACTATGTCACGTCACTAATCGAGATCAAAAGTTGCAATTATGACAATTCAGAATTGAGATGAAAAGTTGAAATTATGACATACTAATTCAGAATTATGAGATCAAGTCAAAATTTTTAAATTTAAATTTTTTAATTTAAAATTTCATATAAAAATGGAAATTATGACATACTAAATTGAAATTATGAGATTTGTTAAATTTTTGATTATGTGAATCTCACAATTGTGACGTCATAATTATATATTTTAATACTAATAAAGTTAATGTTAGTTTTTGCTTTATCTCAACATTTCAAATTAGTTCAATTCAATTCAAGTCAAGTTTATTTGTACAGCGCTTTTCACGATACAAATCATAGCAAAGCAACTTTACAGCAAATTAAGTTTCTACAATATTTAGTGGTAGCTTATCAGTGGTGACTGTCAGTTAATGTACATATGGCAGAAATGTACGGAAAAATCTATTTAAGATGTAATCAAACAGACGATGAACACTATTAACAGCAATTATTATATGATGCAATCAAACTTATAGCAAAATACCATTAGTATTTATGACATTAGTATGTCATAATTTCGAATTTAATATTATAATTTTGACTAATTATAGTTTGCCAAAGCATGATTTTTTTTTTATTTGGTGGAAATAGGCTTCCATACATTTTTGCCCCAAAAATCAAATAAAAGAAATTAAAAAGTTTGAATCTATTTGAACCTATTTTAATGACCATTAAAATGCACAGAGTTTGTTTGTAATTCAGTCACAGTTTCTCACTACTGTAATAAAGTATTTTTAAAAATTCTGCAATGAAGCATTAACGCAAATCCACACCTTGAATTTCTGCCAAAACATTGATAAAAACAAATGCAGTTATACATTTCTTTAACAATTCTGTAATACACTGATTTTTATTTAAATCAGCAAATATTAAATCCAGTACAACAAATACTAATGTAATATACATCATTGCCATAAAGGAAAAAATATTATTTGTTTTGTAATCTATCTATCTATACATCTTCATAGTATTTGTTGTACTTCCTTTCATTTGTGCTGATTTAAATAAAAAAATATACACATTTTATTTACTTTTATAGCTTAAAATATATATATTTATTAATATTTTAATATGTTTTATAATAATAATATTAATTATAATTATTAAAGTGAATAAAAAATGTATAACATTTGCAGAAAATCTACTGAGAATCAGCACTTAGAATATGTACAGCAAAGATAATATATGGGTTAAATGTTATGAAAATAATATCACAGTAATGACGCTGATCATTTGTTGCATCTAGGGTTGCAAAGGGGTGGAAAATTTCCGGAAAGTTTCCAAAAATCCCTGGAATATTCCAAAAAAATCCTGGAAAGTTTCCAAAACTTATGGAATATTTCCTAAATTTACTGGAAATGTTCCACCTTTTTGCAACCCTAGTTGCATCACGCCTGGTTAGAACAAAAGTAACAAGAAAAAACACATACGGTCCATCAAATTCACATCGCACTGAAATTCCCAAACACATCACAAGCGGTTCATCACTATAATGCAATAACCACATGAAATCAACTAATTCTTGCCAATTCCAACCAACCAATCAATCAAAGCCAGCTGTTAAATAGTGGTCATACTCACAGTATTGGCCAGTTCCAGATAGCTTCCCCCCAGAGCCCCGCTGCAGCCGGAGGGATGCTGGGACAGGAGCTTGTGAAGTCCAGCCGAAGGCTCCAGAACACTGGGCTGATCCACAAGTTTCTGGAGTAACGGTGAGCTCTGCTGCGCAGGATGCACTTGTGTCAGAGACTGCAGGTCTGGACTCTGTAAGTCTCGAGCTCCAGAAACAAACTCCCAGCTCTCCCGAGCGCCTGCGGGAACAAACACAAACACATGACTGAACACTACACTGAACGCAGAACGGGATGCCCGACAAAAAGACAAAGATACAAGACTGAGAACTTAATGAGGGATAACTACAATCCCATGAACCACTGCGAAAAAACAATAGAGGAATATAAAACTGTCAATTTAAAGTTGTTACTTATGCATATAGAAGAGTGAGACTGAAGTGAGAAGTGAGACTGACTCTATTATGCCAGAATCATGGGTAATGTCATTTGTCTTGCCAGGAATTCTGCTATTAAACACAATTATTTTAAGAAAAATATGGCTTCAACAAAAGCATAAACCATCAATCGACAACCTCAGAGCTCACAGTAGGTCTGTCTTTTAAAACAAATAATAAAACTGTTGCACTCTATATTTTTGTCCATTACTGCTAATAAAAATGCATGATTTTTAATGCATAAAAGATAAGGTTGCACTCTATTTAGTCAATTATTGCTAATAAAAATGTGATTTTTAATACAAAAATATACTGCTGTACTCTTTTTTTTTGTTTATTATTGCTAACAAAAATGTGTGGTTTTTAATACAAATAATAGAGATTGCACTCTATATTTTTGTCAATTATTGCTAATAAAAAATTTGATTTTTATTACAAAAATTATACTGTTGCACTCTACATTTTTGCTTATTAATGCTAATAAAAATGTGGGATTTTAAATACAAAATTATACTGTTACATTCTACGTTTTTTGTTTATTATTGCTAATAAAATGTGTTTTAATACAAAATTATACTGTTGCACTCTACATTTTTTGTTTATTCATGCTAATAAAATGTGTTTTTTAATACAAAAAAATTTATACAGTTGCACTCCGTCCATTATTGCTAATAAAAATGTGATTTTCATACAAAAATTACACTTGCACTCTATATTTTTGTTCATTAAAAATTAAAATAGCCAATAAAAATGCATGACCTTTATTTAAAAAATTATACTGTTGCACTCCACATTTTTGTCCATCAATAATGATACAGTTGCACTTACATTATTGTCCATAATGCGACTAAAAAATTGTATTTATTAAAAGGACATATCATTCAAGGTAATTGCTCTGAAAAACTCATTTTAGATTTAGCTGAGCTCTGGACAGGAGAATCATCGTAGAGAACATACCTAGACTATTCTCGCTGCTGGTGGGCCAGGAGGCCACGTGTTCATGAAGTGTCCTCTTCTCCGAGTCGCTGGAGAGCAGCGATAGCTGTCCTTCCTCCTTGCGGATCTCGTTGACCAGCTGCATGCTGCAGCGTGTGAAGTCTTCGAAGGAGATGTTTCCTCGCTCGTCTGCGCCGAGCTGCCCCATGATCTCTGCCACAGAATCCTCCATGTTCAGCTGCCGGCAGACCATCAGCAGATCATTCCTGACCGAGACAGAGAGAGAGACAGAAGCTTGAGATTCAAGAGAGAGGTAACACATGCAATGAGATCTTATTAATACCAATTTTTACATGTACAGTCGCCCCAAATTGTATTTGGACAGTTTAGTCTCAAAAGCATGAAAAAGTGTCTGTATCAGCAGGATATTTTCTCACAACTGACTTCATCACATTCACTATTATGAACATCTTCCACTAATGTTTCACAATCACCTTCAGTCGTGAAATATCAAAATTATGATTTGTAAACACATGCACGATCAAGCAAAGTCGCATTTACAAGTGAGAAACTAGTAAATCTAGATGACACACTAAATACCATCACTTCCTCACCAATGGATGTGAATGGGTGCCGTCAGAATGAGAGTCCAAACAGCTGATAAAAACATCACAATAATCCACAGCACTCCAGTTAACATTTGGAGAAGACAAAAGCTGAAACAAATCCAGCATTAAGACGTTTTTAACTAAATATGAGTTGATGTCCCTCCAGCAACACGAACACACGATCAGCCCTGAAACAAGTTCAGAAACATCAACAAACGCCAGTGTAGCGGATGAGGACGAAACATTTCCCGGAGCGTCCAAACAAACTTCATACGGCTTATTGTGTTTGTTTGCGCTCTTTGCACGAGTTAAATCGTTCATACAAGCTAAAAACGCCCGTCGAATCTTATTCCGCACGTAAAGGCGTCAGAGTGAGTTTGGTGTGGTTTCCGACCGGTTAATGTAGCCGTCTCCGTCCCCGTCACACGTCTGGAAGAGCCGCCGCACGCGCTCCTCCTCCGCGGTGCTGCACGAGCCGCTGCCGCCGCCTCACGATCACAGGCGCTCGCTCAAACACGCTCCGTGGGTGTGTTGGTGTCGGTGCACTCCGGTTTCGTTGAAAACGCTGCATCTAAAACTGCATATTCGTTTTAACTACTTTGCATATTGTAGAACATTACAGATATTATATTATCCATTCCAAAATAAAAAAACAAAACGAAGGGACTTACAAAAGTAAAAAAAAAAAGTTTGTTTTATTGTACATATACATGTATATTTATTTTATTCTGAATATTTAATTTGAAATACATTTATATTTATTTTAGTTTATTTTGAATAATATAATTTTTTTTAAGTAAATGTATATTTATTTTATTCTGAATAACATTTGATTTTAAATAAATGTATTATTTATTTGAGCTTATTTTGAATAGTATTTATTTTTAATTTATTCTGAATATTATGTATTTATTTTAAATAAATGAATATATATATATTTTTTTAAAGGCATTCATTTTTATTTTATTTTGAATAATATTTATTTTATTTTAAATAAATGAATATATATATATTTTTTTAAAGGCATTCATTTTTATTTTATTTTGAATAATATTTATTTTATTTTAAATAAATTTATATTTATTTAAACATTTGTTTTATTTAAAAGGCATATATTTATTAATAGGGGTGTGCGATATATATCGTCTAATTGTTGTTTAAACGATATGCGATTTGACATTATCGACTATAAAAACAGAAACACACCCAGGGAGTGCATGCATGTGAAGTCTAGATTAGACTACTGTGCCAGCACATTTAGAGTTCACACTGTCACTGCATGATTTAGTCTATTAAAATGCATTTAGAATTCCTCAAGCTTCAAGATATGACTTTTATATGCCTTTTCACTTTTTACCCCCAAAATCATTTCAAACATCACTATTAAAGGTTTTGTATTTAAAACATCAATACATTATTCATGCATTTGTAGCTGCAGGTTAAATGTGTTCATGTCCTGCATTAAACAGTCTGCATGAATGCATCATAGTTTATGTGTCACAAATTTTGTTGATACTGATTTCATTTGATTGGTTGCAGCCCTAGTGTCTTACTATTTACATTTATTGATTAAATTTAAGAATTTGACACAAAAGATGATGCATACATTTAATAAGGTTAGAAAAAAGTAGAAAATTCCCATGAAAGGTACAAATCCATTTAAACGTATTGAAAAAGTAAATTTCTGTTACTCCTGCAAACCAGGGGCGGATAGTGATTTGGGGGCCCCAGGCAAAATATAGGAATTGGGCCCTATATATTTGCACACATTTACCTAGATCAGCCTTATTGCTGCTGCTCAGTGGTGCCCCACAGTTGCGTCCAATGTTTCTACATTTTATAATGGCTTTCTTTCATGCTGTAGACCATGAAATAGCGATTGATTTACAGTTTTCACAAAAACAAAATCAATTATAAAATGATCAACCTCACAATTGAGCCTTTAAACCATTTTTTAAGAAAAGAGATGAGTCGGAAGTATAAATTATGATATTAATTCAAAACTGGGTTACGTGGGTGGATTTTCACATTGGTCTGAACAAAAACTGCAGACGGGATTATTGAAAATGCACATTGATTCTCTGCCAGCAGGAGGCGCTTTTGGGACATCAGAAATACAGCAGAAAAACAAAGCAGCGCTGCTCATAAACGCTACTTTATCAGATAAAATAAAAAATGCCACCGAAACTTTTCTGAATACAGGCGCGTTCCCTTCAGAGATTCATTCATATAAAATTTGAATGCACGAGAATGAGAAAAATATAGCCTATATTGAGGAAAGTCCACTGATGAGTTACCAGCGTAAGCCTGTGTGCCAAAGGCTTTAGACTTTAAAGTACACTTATTTTAGTTATTTTAACTACAAATTTAAATGAAAAAACAATGAAATGGAAATTATACATTTACACACCTAAGGATTTTATCAGCCAAACTGCGTATGCGTCCTATATTTGGGTCCTTCTCATAAATGAGTAAGCGGCATTTAAAACAATAAACATATAATATGCACTGTAGCGCAATATTTAATTAGAGCTTCAGATGCATGATATTTTCACTTGCTACAAGCAGGATACACGAGAAGTGTGTTCAACTCGGACATGCAGACGGTTGTCGTGGGGATAAACACTGTAAAAAGCAACTATTCTCATGTCAGTGCTTAATGCGCATCTCGAATATGAAAAGCATTTCAGGGGGCCCTTGGCTTTTGGGGGCCCAAGGCGGTCGCCTACCTTTGCCTAATGGGTAAATCCACCTCTGCTTTAAACTAATCATCGCACAGAATATGAAGAATATCAGAAGCGTTAGGAGTCAGCTGTCCATGCCTGACAAAATACCAGCACAATAACAAAATATCGAGATATCATTTTTTTTGTTGTTGTCATTTTCGCACATCTTTTCGTGTGGGTTTGGTGAAGTGTAGCACAAAGTAGTTTTTCCTCTAAACTGACCCACAACCCAATCAGTTTTTTACACAGAAATGCATTCATTTAAAACAATCAATTCAGGCCAAACATGCATAAAAACAGCTTTTACAAACCCATTGCAAATGTTTTATTGAAAGTATAATCTATCAAATGTAATGAACTAATCATGTGATACCATTATTAAATATAAGTGTCGGTATAACACTTCTATAATGAATGAATGATCCAATGACTGTATCATTTCATATTTCCATAACAAGAAAAAATCTAAAAATAACATTTATAGCCCTTATATGCATCGTTATATATCTCCCATCATACTAATGTGTAAATTTGGTTTGATCAAACTGCAAATATAGGGTGAGCAGTCAGATATAGACGTAGTTAATTTTGGTAGAAGTGAGAAAGAGATGAAAATGAGATGTGGGAAGGAAGAACAAAACACAAAACTGACTGAAAAACATTCTTCCAGACGGAGAGAGTTTCCTCAGACCTGAAAGTCATCAAACTATTGGTTGCCCTTTGACCTCACACGTGTTTCCAGCACGACTAAAGGCTTTTATTCCATTCAGAGAAATCACTGCGGATCATGTGTCAATATTTAGTCGCTTGCGCAACTCTTTTCTGCAGAGAAAAAAGGCCCAAACACTTTAAAGCTCTGATGGAGAACGGATGAGTATCAGAAGAGGAACCCAAAGCCAAAGACAATAATAGGAAGCTTTTAAAAAACAGCAAGACCTTTAAAAAAATTCCTGAGCAGAGATCAGAACAAAAACATCAGCGATCCGTCCAAACAAGAACATTTCTCACATTAGCCGAGGAAACCGAAGAACGGCTGAGGAAGAGGATGGATCTGGAAGCAGCGGGTCAGAAAACACAAGCAATAGGAGCTCATTCACTTTCTCTGTGGATCAGTGTGATTTCAGTATTATTTACATACTCCTATCATTTTTATTAAAATGACCTTTTATTTTTATAGTTTCAGGTTTAATTTTAAATTCAATTTTACTTTTTAGTAATGTTATGTGCATGTCCTTTTTATTCTTTTTAAATTGTTGAATTGAATTTTTATTTCAGTTTTAGTTTAGTGTAATTTTCTAGTTAGTAGAACTGTTGTGCGTCTCTGAACAAAACACAATTTCTGAACCAATCCGCGTTTTGAAGGAATCGGTTGAATCAATGATTCAATAGCCCATTCATAAAGATCGAGAGTCGTTTACTTCATTCCTAAATGAATCATCCGTTCGAACGAATCGAATGAATGAATGACTCGATATCTCATTAAGATCTTTTCAGTTTCTTGTTTAGAGTATCATTTCATCAAAAAATAATTTCATATTTCCATAAAAAAAAAAATCTGAAAATAAAATGAAAAAATCCATATTAATAAAAAAAATTATTATAGGGATAGTTCACCCAAAAATTTAAAATGAGAAGAAAAATGTCCTTCTAAAGCTACTTTTTGTAATGCCTATTTGATGTTTTTCTCATTTAATGGCTTTAAGTTATCCTTTGGGGGTGATTTCTCACAGATCTGATGCGAGCATATAATAAATATAATAAAAAAAAAAAAATTAAAGCCAAATTATGCCGATGCCAACACGGACAGGTTTCATGACATAAAATAAAAAATAAAGTGATTTAATAGCTGTCCAGTCTATGTTAAGTTAATTTTGTTGAACTTACACTTTTTATTTATATATTTACTTTTTATCTGTTTTAGTTTTTATTTTATTCATTTAAAATTTTGATAAAGTTCTAGTAGTTTTGTTGTGCTTTTGTCATTTTTATTAGTTACTTTTTTTATATGTCTATATAGTTTTCATAAATTTTTATTTCAGTT
>NW_015506054.1:638611-639353 GCF_001515645.1 Sinocyclocheilus grahami | reverse complement strand
TTTTTTTTATAGATTTAGTTAAAACCGTGGTGCAGTTGACCTCAATACTACTGACATGAATCAAACCCATACAATGCCTGCTCTGATTTCATGAAGTCTTTAACAGTAGTTGCATATTTTGCAAGCGAGTGCATCCCGTTTGGTGCACTGCGTTATTATTATGCGTCCTGGAATGGGATTGTGCAATGGAGAAAGATAAGACGCGCGGGCCTCAATACTCCTCTATGGGACGGACTGAAGCGTGAGTTAAAGGTGCAGAAATGCAAAATGACTCGAGATTATCAAATGGCTGAGAAACGCAGAGATCAGCAAAGAAACGGCACATGCATTTATACTCCCACCTCGATCTGAAAATGCACTGTGAAGCACAAAAGTGCCTCTCAAGGTGGTACAAAAGCAAAGCTCAGCAGACATTTCTTCATGAAAGAATACGGGAATGTCATCATTCCACCGTAAAATACAAAACCGCTTTAAAACACTGAGTTTAACACAAAATCTTCAGTCCTGTTGAGATTCTGGAGTCTTTATTTGATGGTTTTGCTGATGTTGCTGTATCCGGCTCCCACACACGTCATCAGGACCTTCTCTCCTCCTTTCTGTTCATCTTCTCCGGGTTTCTGTTGCTCGATCTTGAACATGATCTGAAAGAAGTCTCGGATGTGTCTCAGGAACTCGATTCTGCATGGAAAACAGAGTTAGAAGATGGTTTCAACGAGAGCAAATCACTGCTAACAGAGTCATT
>NW_015506054.1:636863-637231 GCF_001515645.1 Sinocyclocheilus grahami | reverse complement strand
TGAAAATGGACAATTCATGACGGCAGAGAGAAAACTGCTGGATCCCGACGCACACGAAATGCACAGTTCTGGATGTCTCGATTTTTATTGCAAGATTTCTGTCTTATAGAATCAACAGACTTATTTTCTTAATCAATGCTATTTAATTTCTAATGTATTTTGTTCCCTTAATGGCATCAAAAAACCTTTAGGAAAAAGAAATCACTTCCAAATGAGTGATGTTTATGTTTGTCACTTGGATGAACTAATACAAGTTTATACATACATTTTTCAACATTGATAATAATCATAAATGCTTCTTGAGCAGCAAATCAGCATATTATAATAATTTCTGAAGATCACGTGACACTGAAGACTGGAGTAATGAT
>NW_015506054.1:636379-636853 GCF_001515645.1 Sinocyclocheilus grahami | reverse complement strand
TAAAGTAAAATAATTTTAAAAAATACAAAAACAGGGTTAATATAATGTAAAATTCTAATAAAAACATGCAGAAAAACAGTTAATATAAAGTAAAAAAGAATTTTTTTTAATATAAAGTAAAATTCTAAAAAATAAAGAAAAAAAACAGGGTTAATAAAGTAAAATTTTATAAAAAAATACAAAAACAGGGTAAATAAAGTAAAATTCAAAAAAAAAAAAATGTTAATATAAAGTAAAATTCTAAAAAACAAAACAAAACGGTTAATATAATGTAAAATTCTAATAAAGAATACAAAAAACAGTTAATATAAAGTAAAATTCTATTTTTTTATTACAAAAATAGGGTTAATATAATGTGAAATTCTAATAAAAATACCAAAAAAGGAGTTAATATACTTAACTAAAATTAAAATAACATAAAACATTGCTATTTTAAATAAAAAATATTTTGTAAAAAATATTTTATTTCAGTTA
>NW_015506054.1:624574-634536 GCF_001515645.1 Sinocyclocheilus grahami | reverse complement strand
ATCTGAACATGCTGTCATTCTGCAGCTTTAAATGGACAGACGGCAGTAATCAGCGGGAGAATGTGGGATATTTAGGGAAATGTCCCTCAAACATTTGCATCTCATTCTGATGAAGCGGCTGAATCACTAAATTAAATTCAAGACCTTACGCACAAATGCTAAATACATAATTATAGTTTGATCTGGATCTATGACAACCTTAATTATTAATATGGTAATATCCACAGTCCTCCATGATACCGAATGATTAACATTTTCATATTCATTATGGCATTAATGTGATTCTACAAGGTACTTCAAAGAATAAAACCTTTGTGTGAAGTGTTTAGTACCATTACTAACAAACCCAAAGAGCAAAACACTTGCATTTAGAAAGAACAACTATTTCAATCAAGTCAATCGTCATTCATCACATCCAGAAGGGACATCCATGTCCGGATAAATGGCTTGATCTTACGCTAATGTTCATTTGTTTCTGCACCACAAACAAAACTGCACAAATAATGACTGTTTTCAAACAGGTTTCAAACTCTCCACTCGTCTGCTATTGGACTGTGATCACAGCATTGGCTGCTCGGTCCTGTCAGCCCATTCAAGAAAATAATACATAAATAAAATAAAATAAAACTGACTAAAAAGTATTCATAAAAATATAGATGTATAAAATATTAAAATAGCTAAATAATTTTTTTTTATTAGTTTGGCCTATTGAAATAAATGATATATATATATATAAAATAAATTTAAAATAACAATATAAAAACAAAAGTCCTAATAAATAGCTATTCCGTTATGCATTTCATGTGGAAAATCAGCTGTTTAAAAAAAGACTGCTAGTTTTCATAAAAATATATATATTTTATAAAATAAATGTAAAAAAAAAATTAGTTTGGCCTGTAAAAAAAAAAAGTTCTAGTACTAATAAGTCCTAATAAATTGCTACTCCGTTATGCATTTCATGTGGAAAATCAAAGAAATAAGCTAAACAAATCTAGCAGAAACATTTGTGACATAATAAATCAGGCTTTTTAGTTCATTAATATGATGATAAAATAATAACCATGGCACTTTTATACACAGTCCTCTAAGATAATAAATTATTAGCATATTCATTTACATTATGGCATTAATATGATTCTACAACAACATAGCAGACAAAAAAAACTATATCTTTGTCTTTCATTTCATAGCACGAAACAAAGATCTGACCCATCGGCATTCAGGAACAGACTCAGAACATGAACCTGGACACGCAATTAACTAAAAAACAAAGCCGTACGTCCTCATTTAAAGAGACAGTGGCGCGTTTAGGAACATTACACTTGCATTTAGAACGAAAAACTACAAAACTTTAAACAAGTCAATCCTCACCAAGAAATGACACTCCAGTAAGACCCAGAAGAGACACTCAGGTCCTGACGAGCAGCTTGATTTGATGGTCTAACGCTCATTCTTTTTGTATGGATGTGAAACGCTCTGAAACTTTCCCACAACGCCTGCTGGAAAAGTCCCAAACATTTCTCTCCGCGGGCGTTAATGAAGGTGAGACTCAGAGACGAGACCTCAACGCTCTCCACGTGATATCGCTGTCATATTCTCCATCTGACAAATCATCAAATGTGATTATGCGGCCGCACACTGAACGTCTTTGTCAAACCTGCATGTTTTCAAGACATGAGATCTCCAGAAACAACCGTCTGTGCTCAGAATCAGGCCACGAAGAGCGTGTTTCAGCAGAAAAATTCAGATTTATTTAACGACTCATCAGCAGCAGAGCAAGAAGAAAGCAAGTAATAATAGATATAAAAATTAACAAAAGACGTTTAGGATTATTGCAAGACAAAAATCCTCAAATACACTGAACTGATTGATTTAATTTTGTTTGTTTACTTATTTTTTTTAAATGTAGCAGTTAAACATATCAAAGTAAAAACATTCCCTAAGAATTAGGGTTGGGTACCGAAACCCGGTACCAATATGGCAGCGGTACCCATGTAACCGGTATGTACTAGAACCCAATCCAAACGCAGATTTCGGTGCCACGCCTGAGTGATCGATTGAAATTTTTGTCCTCTAGTTCTCCGAAACGGACGTAAGAAGCATCATCACCGGCACCGCACGTGAAAAATAATTTCCCGACTGAGAAAATGCACGTGAACGCAAGTCGGAAAGCTCTAATAATACAAATCCAACACATCTTTGTAGTAACGAGAGTCCATGTTGTTTTCACATTCCGACTTAAAAGCACAACGCGGGAAATGAGAGCATCGAGGAGCGCGTGAATGCAGTAATTACACTTGCTCTGATGCCTTCCGTTAACTAAGCTAAACATGCTTCAATTAAAATGCCTAAAGCTAAACCTCCCTTGTATTCACATTTCTAAACCCGTTGTCCAACAAAAGAGAACATTATAACCTCTTTACTCCACAACACCAGTCAAATGCTTTCTTTTGTGATCTGATGAGGCTTCTTGTCACAGAATGAGGCAGAAGATATGATACAATACATCGATTAGCAATGGATAATTATAAATATACTTATTTATTATGAAAATACCAGATGGCTTGAATAACACAGATAAACTCTATTGTCGCAGTCGAGTGTTTATTGTCTTTGTTTTATCATTCAAAACGTATATATGTTCTGTTTACTCAGTTACAGATATAATAGCATGCCTTTGTCCAGATAAAGGATTTCCTGGAGGGTCCTGAGTTCTCTACTTCTGTGACTGGATGTGTGGATTTTCTGTGCGAGGGCGTCCAGTATGAATCAAACAGACATCATGTGTTTATAGTGCTAATGGCCAATTCATCATTTTTGGGGGGAATTTTTATTTATTAATTTTTTTAATAAGTATCGGTTCAGGCACCGGAACTGTTTTAGAAGTATCGATTTGGCACCGGTATCGAAAAAAACCCAAACGATACCCAACCCTACTAAGAAAAAAGAAATTATACTTTGCTTTAAAAAAAAAAAATTAAGCATAATTTAGGGTCATTACGATTTAATACATTGTGACATTATTTGCATAACAATTAAATTAATTTTACCTCAAAATGTAAAAAAAAAAAATTTACATTTTATTGAGGGTTATTATAGTTAACTAGAATTAAAACTGAAATTAAAATTAAATTTTTGTTACTTGAAATAAAATAAGCAAATAAAATATATTTTTATTATTTCAGCTAGTTGCCAAGGCAACATTTCTCATTTTAATTGTTTAAATTGATGTAATAAAATATCTAAAACTAAACACAAATTTATAAAAACCATTAAAAAAAAACACCAATTTGTTTTTTTTTACAAAATCACAAACTTAAAAATTTAAAAACTTAAAAATAACATATTTCAAAATATTAATCAAAACTATCAAAGTATCACAATGAACATTTAATATTGATAATGTGTTTTAATAATAAATATCATACTGTCTGGTCTAAATGTTTTAGCTCATAAATTAAAGGCTAAATACTATCATGATATTAAAAAACGAAATATTTAATATATAAATAATATTAAATGACAAAATACAATGAGACAAATGTGTCTAATTTTCATGAAAATAATGTGAATTGACTGTGTTTTTCCATGCAAAAAATAATTGTGATTTTGCAGTGAAATATGACGCTCGCAGCGGTCGATACTCTCATACGCACTGACACAAACAAGGACACGAGCGTGTCAGTGACCGTACAACTCTGCCAAAACATGCTCAATACAAACAAGCGCATGCGTCACTCAGAAAACTGCTGAAAATAGCCCGACTCATTCTCAACAACACAAAAACAACATCTCTGAGTGCTGGCTGATCAATGATCGACTGCTGGAAGCAGCAGCATCTAACGATAGAAGAGCTCATGCATCAGTGAAACAGAGAATTATACCAAGTGAAGAAAAAATGTGCAAAATTATGCTATTGTGTTATTAACATGTTTGGATATCAAGAACAGGTTTCATTTTGGACAAAAACACCGTAGTAGTAAAACACTCCCATATTTCCTGCACCGCAATATGACAACATGTTCAAAACAACCATGTCTTCTTGTAACAAAAAGCCTTTTAAAGCTGAAGCATGATTGCGAAAATAATGACTGTTTTCAAACAGGTTTCAAACACTGCACCTGTCTGCCATTGGTTGAACAACAAGTAGCCCCGCCCCCAACATTAAAGCATTGACTGAGGCGTCCTGTCAGCCCATTCTGCTAGTATTCATATATATATATATACACAAAATAAAATAAATGAATAAATTATATAATAAATATAAAAACAAAAAAAGATGCTTTTATTAATACCTACAAGGATTAATAACTTGCCACTCATTTACGTATTTCATGTGCAAAAATCTAAGAAAAACAAATAAATACAATAAAATGAATAAAAAATCAAATTAAAGTAGTACTAATAACTTGCTACTTAGTTATGCATTTCATGTGCAAAAATCTAAGAAAAACAAATAAATACAATAAAATGAATAAAAAATCAAATTAAAGTAGTACTAATAACTTGCTACTTAGTTATGCATTTCATGCGCAAAATCAAAGAAATAAAAAAAAAAAAATTATAATAATATAAAAATACTTGCTTGTATTAACTAAATGTTCTAATAACGAGCTACTTAGTTATGCATTTCATGTGCAAAATCAAATAAAAAATTATATAATAAAATAGTAATAGAAAAATATACAAAATAAAATAGTAATATATATAAAAAGTACTTACTTGCATTAATAATTAAAAATACTGATTATTTGCTACTTAAGCATTTCATGTTCAAAACCAAAGAAATAAGCAAAACAAACCTAGCAGTGACATAATAAACAAGGGTTTCTTAATTAATATAATATATTCAAATAATTTTTCCTTAATAGCAAAATATTGAATGTTTTAAAAATGTATTCACAGAAGTGCATTAAAAACAAAACATGCAGACAGTAATTAAACATCTTTTTTCATTTAAAAACAAGCAAGAAAAAAAAAATCTACTTTTTTGAATTCGTAAAAAGAGAGCATAAACTCACATGTTTTCCAGTTTAGTCAACCGCAGCACAATCAGAACTAGTCTGCATTCAGGAGCTGTTTACTACAGAGACTGACCACCAGCTACTGATTAACCTCAACACACACACACACACACACACACACACACACACACACACACACACACACAAACACACACACTGGCTGTTGTGTGCGATCAGTCAGCGTCTTCAAATATTAACAGCCCTAAAAAGACGCCCCATAACGCCCCTGCTGCCAAACATTCAGTAAGAAAAACAGAATCAGCCCATTTTAACTCAACTCGCATGCCTCACCACGAGAGAGCCTCGCGGCGTTTGTCTTCCCCGTGTGCGCACTATGAAGGGAGCATATGCTGAGTGTTTATCTGGAGTCAGTACAGTGAGTTACAGACTCATAGTGGATTACGGTTAGACGGCTGTAATCCCCTTTAGCAGAGCGGATCTATTCGCTGCGGCCCACCGGCTCTATCAGCCCGTTCTCAATCACAAACACACCTTCTCCTCCAAAAACCTTCTCTCAAAATGAGATGTGATAGTAGAGCTGGGCGATACAGCTAAAAAATGTATCAACGATATAATGTTTCATATCGTTCGGTATCGATAATTATTAAAACATTTTTATAACCTTTTTTATAACAAAGAGCAATAGAATTTTTTTTTTTTTATTTAACCACTGTATTTTTTAATTAACCCAATTCATTGAGACAAACAACAAATATTTTTTGTTTTAACAGTCAAACTAATGTTTTATATGCCGATTAAATAGGCCTTAAGGAAACTTTTGACTTGTCTCCCGAGACCACTCACTCTGATTGTATTTAAAAACATATGAGACGCAGTGAAAAGGAATAAACCTCCACAAATTTGCGACATGTTTTCTAAAAGTTGAAACTGTTTTAACTTTGCATGGCTTTCTATACATCTCTTCTGTGAGACGTGAGTGCAGCAGTCATATTTGTCCATCTAGAAAATGCGCTGAATATGCGTTCTGTGTGAATGGCTTGGTTTTGGTTTTAACCTAATCAAGATCTTCTCCGCATTGAGCTTCTATATTTCTCTAATATTTTGAATGAATAACGCAGCAGCGGCGCGTCTCGTGGGCTAGACTAACAAAACATTAAAATGCAAAAACGTCACTTACATCATCATCACCGCATCTCGTGCTCCACTGATGACGCTCCCTGACCCACTCCTAACAGTCGATTGTACTGTTTTTGCATTCAAATGCAAATGTTTATTTTAAATTCGACTAATATTCATTCTTTACTCACAATCTCCTCACCACAGGCAGACACAGCACTCATGTTTGTGTTTGCTGTCTGTGTAACTCAGAGCACGTGCCTATATCATGCACTATATCGAACATTTTTTATATCGTTATCGAAGATGTACCGTTGATAAATATCGATACCGTTTTATCACCCAGGCCTATGTGATAGACAAGCATCTATTTCCCAGCATGCCTCTGCACCAGGATAGTGTAAACAAGCCAAATGATGCTTCGATTAAGACTCTTTCCTAGGGCTGAAACGATTCCTCGAATACCTCGAGTAACTCAAGGCTTCGTTTAGTCCATTTACTGTAACTACACACGGAACACCGTGTTTCCCCACAGAATATTATTACTGACGCACAACCTGATAAACGCTGGACCAGACCATAGACTGTATAAAAACAGGGACCAGACTTAAAAAAAAGCACTGGGCATATTTAAGACCGTAAATCAATATGGCGGCTAGTTATAATGTCACTACGTTATCTATGTTTTGTGAAAGACTAAACGCCATTGTGCATAAAAATACCACAGAAAGAAAGTTAGTCAATATCACACGAAGAGTGCCAGTCTTCAGCTCTAAAATTAGCATGATTACAAATGTGACTTTATTCAACAGTTCAATAAACAAGAAGGTAATATTATGAGACTTACGTTTTTGACACTGTGAAACAGTGCCTGTTTTTGCTTTATTTGGGCAGCAAAAAAATTCCAAACACAGCCAGAGCGCTGTTTTGTGTCTCTGTGCAACATGACGGCGTTTCGTTCCTGAATGAATCAACCATTTAAATGATTCGGTTCAGTCGCAATGACTCACTTCTTAACAGTGATTTGCTGCCACCTGCTGGCGGTTTTAATTTCACATTTAAAGTATCTTTTCGTTTTTATAATAATTTTAAATATCAGTATTCAATGTTTTATGTTTAAAAAACAAAATATTATTTATGCATTTGTAACTGCATGTTAAATGCATTTATGTCCCTCTGTGTCAGAAATTCATCCCATGCAGCTTCTGCGTTTCCTCTGCATTGCAAAGATGAATTTCGATACTGATATCATTTGTTTGGTAACACCCCAACACTTTTAGAAGAAAGGCTTTATAAAGGTAAAAATGCCCATAAATTGTCAAATTCAATTTAAACTTATTGGAACAGATTAATTTCTATCACTGCTGTGAACGGACCAGTACACAGAATATAAAGGATATCAAAAACAAGTTTTACACACACACACACACGGATAGGGACATTTAAGAGGGTTTATTCTCCAAATAACTCTAATTTCATGTTGCAGAAAAACGTGTTTAAAAATTGTGTATGGTCTCTTGTTCTTGTTCCAAGTTACCTTCCTCTCCACTGATTTTTGCCTCTCACAAAAGCCACAAAGCCTTCCAAGAAGACAGTAAAGGCTCATGTCATGCTTGAGCTTTAGTTAGGCTGAAACTTGAAAGTTATATGGTTTATTAAATCTTTACGGCACAGAGTCTAAAAGAAAGACTGAAGTAGCCTAATCTGTAGGATTTGATGACTTGAAGTGAAAAACACATCACAACAAAACTGCCGTAATCAACAACCTGTCTACAATCATAATAATAATATGAATTGCTATTATTATTCAAAATATGTATTACTTAAATTATAGATATTTAATCAAAGAAATATATTTCAATTGCGTTAACACTAATGCACTCTAACATAAAATTGGCATATTATTGGTCTGAGAATACTGAAATTTCAATCAATATGTAATTAAAAGAAAATTAATACAATTCACATACCTGCATAATAAGACCAGAAAAGCATAATAAAAGTGGTCTGAAGCCATAAACAAACCAAATCTAAGACAGCCCTAACCATACAACATGAAACGTTTACTTCAGTGTTTGACAGATGAAAAAATCCTGAAGAAAGTTCATTGTTTATGTGCATTATTCTGTCAGACTGTCAAAGAATGAACAGGGGTAAGGGATAGAAAATATAATTAACCTGACAGAAAATCAAAGGAGGCCTATGCAATGTCTTCACTAATAAAGTCAAACAAACTAGGGGCCGACCGATTATCGGCACCGATATTAAGCTTTATAATTGTTATCGTATCGGTCATTTTCAAAACCGATTTGCCGATAAAATAATTTAAAAGCATTTAAAGAAAGTTTTTGCCAGAGCCCTTGTTATTCTTAATTTTGACATGAATTTTAATTTTTACACCAGACATATACAGTATAACAGCTCAAAATATCGGTTTACTTGATCTATAATAATCAGTATCGGCCCTGAAAAACACATATCGGTCGACCCCTGATACAAACGTGTGTTTGGTGATGCTTACCCTATAGACCTCCTCCAGCAGTAGTTTAGCGCAGTTTCTGCCAAAGTCCTCCGGCAGCACCGGATCTCCCTGACCCTGCGGCGTGGACATGACCTCAGCGCCAAGAAACGTGCCGTTCACCGTCTCAGCAACCAGCGTCAGGCCGAACCCTGCAGACCTGCACACAACACACAGTGCATTAGTCATTTCACCGTGACCACGTACTCACTGGTTACTAGATTGGGTTGCTGCTATGGTGTTCTGGGTGGTTACTAGGGCGTTGCTAGGGTGGTTATCAGGGCATTGCTAGGGTGGTTACTAGGGCATTGCTAGGCCATTGAAGTTTCTTCACCACTAAACCCCCTTTACGCCAAGGTTCAATAAAAATCCCTTAATTATTGGCAAACAGCTCAGCATTAAGCCATCAGCTCAGACTGACTGACAGCAGCGACTCACTTCCCAGAGCTGGCTCCCTTCATGTGGTCGGTGTAGATGTAAATATCCGGGATGAATTTGTTCAGGATGCTCCTGGCCGAGTCCACGATCCTGTTGGCCATCTGAAGAGAAACTCGCACCGAGAACCTGACGCACGCCGGTCAAGGATCAACACTAAACACCAGTGCTGTGACACGTCAACAAAAAACACTCGAAGGCTAGATGACACTGCTTTAATTTAACTGGTTAATATTTAACTTTAAAAAAACTTTTTGTTCAACAAAAATCTGGGGCCGTATTCATAAAACATCTTAAGGAAAATAATAGCTCCTAACTTGCCCATTTAGGAGAAACTCTTAAAAAAATAATAGGTGTGTCAGTCCTAATTTTAGGACTCCTACATTTTTTTTTGCTAATCGCAAAGTGTGGACGCGATATTACTCTGTTCCAGAGCATATGCATGACTGCCAGCCTTGAGTTGCAGTCGTACTTGCCCTGGGCAAGAGTGAGCGCACCTCCGTTCTCCCCAATCAGCACTGCTCTAGCCAACAGCGTAAACACTCACCGGGACGGGAGAGAGACCGAGTGGGATTATGGCATCTACTGGGTCAGATCGATAGTTAGGCAAACAGGCGCGAGTGGAATGTACAAAACATGGTGACATTCATTTTTAAGTAAATATAATGTGCGATATATTGCATCACCAAAAATTATTGAGGTCATGTATATATATTGCGCGATAAGTTTATATATTGATTATTGCGACAGGCCTACTTATCGGTTCTGTTTTCAGTACTGGAGATTAAAAGATACATTCTTAGATGTTTTTGTTAGTACGTGAACGTTATCTTTCACATTTTATCTCCCAAACAGATTAATTTGAAATAAGTTTATAATGCATGTTGGCTATTCCCAATTCAGAAGAG
>NW_015506054.1:617927-624472 GCF_001515645.1 Sinocyclocheilus grahami | reverse complement strand
AAATATTTTCTGTGAAATTCAGTAATTAAGTTAATTCTGTAAAAGTAGTTATACCATTATAATCTTGCCTGCTGAAGAAAAAAAACAATAGAAACCCTCCCAAAACACAATAACAAATGTAATGGATTTCAGGGTTATAATGGGAATTTGTTTGGTTTTAATGTAAACTATAATGGCGTATATTTGATGGATTGTATTGGTGGGGTGTAATCTGGCAGATGGCAACCAATAGAACAACAGTAATTCCTATTGAAATAATGCCCAAAACAAAAATGAATTTTGTAACGGTTTAATGGAAACTATAAGAATTTCTGTGATGGTTTCTATTGTTTTTTTCAGCAGGGTAATGATACCCATACTGTGCTGCACATTATTGACAATATCGAGCTGAAGCTTGACTTTGCAAATTTAAAATCGCAATTTGATATTTCCCCCCAAATCGCACAGCCCTAGATCAAACGACTATTCGACAACAAAAATGTGTTGAAAACTGTTTTTCTTGTCGATGTCGACTAATCGTTTCAACCCTATAACGGGCTTCCATAAAAACCAGCTCCTAAATCTGTGAAAAGTTAGCCTACTCTTTATTTGAAAATGGCTGTATTTTTATTTTAAAAACTTTATTTGAATATGGCAACAATTTTTCAGCAGCTTTGTAAATAGGTTTGAAGACGAAACTCTTACCCGAGAGGTTTTCCTGCTATTTAGGAGAAATCTTAGTGGTAAGATGAAATTTTTTGTGAATGTAGACATTTGTGAAATTTCCCTTGTATTGGAAATTTCAACTAATATTGTGGAACTTTCTTGACAGAATTGACAGAATTCCTGGTAACCGGTTTTATCATCAATGGAAGGATACGCTCGCTGTTCCTCGGATCCTCTTGATTTTTCCCGGTTCCGTGAGCTGAACGGGTTTCATGGAGCGGCGAACGGGACAAGTGAAGAGCACCTCACCTCCTCCTGCAGGAGTCATGCCTCGCTTCAGCACCTACAAACCAGATCAGCAACACAACGCTAGAACACAACCCAACCATTTGCATTTATGCATGTGCAGATGCTTTTATCCAAGGCGACTTGCATTGCATTCAATGTAAACGCTGCATCACTTCATGCATTCACTGGGAAACTGAGCCAAGTTAATAGACTAATAGTTTCAAGTTTGTCACACACTACTTACAAACCTTTATTTCCAGACCGGCTCCATCAATCCCAAACTTCTTCATCAAAGGAATGGCAGTGACCTTCAGAAGATCCACCTAGAGAACATGAGCATTTTACACCGATAATTAGACATCAAAGCAGAAGAATCAAATGTGATTACTATAATATTACCACACACACACTCTCAGAATAACAGTCGACAGATACTGGATTGTGGCGAAAACTAATGAAAAGTAGGAAAATCTGGCCAAAAATTTGTTATATGAACAAAAATGAAATTTATTAAAAGGTTCACAATAATGTCTTGGGAAAAAAAAAATATATATAATAATAATCCAATAACAAACAGCTGTGCTTTATCACACGCAATTTTTTATTATTATTTTATTATCATGAAATGTATAAGTGTAACAAGAAATGGAGAGAAACGCAACATTTCTAGAAGTAACATCAGCTCAGCTCAAGTGTAATTCAGTATACAGTATGTCCATGTGCCCTCATATAAACTTTATACCATGCTCAGTTTTTAGATGTATATATTTCACCTTGCTCTTATGTTTGTTTTGCACATTGGTGTATGCAAATTTCAATGTTGTTATATTTTTCATATTCATTCATACCGTGTTATTCTTTATGATTCTTTCTTTAATTGTTACTTCACATTACATTATATTAATGTCTTATGTTACACATATACTCAAGTATTATTCATTTATTCTCTTTATTTCCATTTATACTCATATGTGACCCTGGAGCACAAAACCAGTCATAAGGGTAAATTTTTGGAAATTGAGATTTATACATCATCTGAAAGCTGAATAAATGATCTTTCCATTGATGTATGGTTTGTTGGGATAGGACAATATTTGGTCGAGATTCAACTATTTGAAAATATTGAATCTGAGTGTGCAAAAAAATCTAAATATTGAGAAAATCATCTTTAAAGTTGTCCAAATGAAGTTCTTAGCAATGCATATTACTAATCAAAAATGAAGTTTTGATATATTTACAGTAGGAAATTTACTAAATATCTTCATGGAACATGATCTTTACTTAATATCCTAATGATTTCTGGCATAAAAGAACAATCTATAATTTTGAGCCATACAATGTATTGTTGGCTATTGCTACAAATATCCCCCAGCGACTTAACACTGCTTTTGTGCTCCAGGGTCACATATTCCATTGACGTAGTATATTTTTCTTCATTTGACATAAGAAAGTACATCTTGTTATGCTTAAGTGATGTCTGGATAGGATGTTGGAAACGTATTCTCTGCAAAAATATTTTTATATGCAAGGATGTTTGCTAAATTTGTCTTTCGTGGTACAGCGAGTTCTTTTCCAAGAGCTGGTGTTTGCCAAGATCTGCTATTTCTGCTCAAAAGGTGTAAAACCACAGCCTGTCAGCCTCATCTGTGCTTTTATCTGATCTCATCTATCGCACCTCATTGTCATGTCAACATCACCTGACCTAGCTTTGAGCTTCAAGTTAATAAGACAGTGACACAATGGATAAAATCGATCAGACAAAGATCTTGTGATGTTGTAAGAGGATGTAAGTCTTTAGTATATAAATTATTCCAATTGGCTTATCAGACATCTGCTTCTTTTCTTCTGCACATATCACATGCTCCAAAGGCCTTTGTCTTTTGACTTCTGAGAATTATTATACTTTGGTTAAATCTCAGAGATTTTAAGTAGAATATATACTCAGCTTGAACTTTGTAATCATTTTTTTTTTACTTTAATATTTCATTTCTGTAATTGTTATCATTTATGATTTTGTCTTAAAATTAGGCTCGGCACGATAGATGGTGCTGACGGTGTTAAGCTGCAACACTTACGGTTATGTCACTTGCCCACCGCGTCACCGACACCCACCGTCGTTTTGATTTTTTATAGTAATAAAAATAATTTAGTTCAGTAAAAGAACAGACACTACAATTAAAAACTGAAAGCAGGCTGCTCAATGCAGCATGCCGAACGACAGTCGCATCACAGATCAGATTTCATTTCTCCAGTGAGGAGAGTGAGTCGAGCCGACTGATTGAGAGTGAGGTGAGACAGACAAGAAGAGTGAGGTGAGACAGACAAGAAGAGTGAGGCGAGACAGACAAGAAGAGTGAGGCGAGACAGACAAGAAGAGTGAGGCGAGAAAGACAAGAAGAGTGAGGCGAGGTGAGACAGACAAGAAGAGTGAGGCGAGACAGACAAGTAGAGTGAGGCGAGAAAGACAAGAAGAGTGAGGCGAGGTGAGACAGACAAGAAGAGAAGTAAATCATGGGCTAATTTTCATTTTTGGGTGAACTATCCCTTTAACCAACAAAGAGGCCCTGCAATCAGAGTTTCGACGGCATGGCAACAACACTCTACCACAACAACTCTTCCTTTTCTCTAAAGCAGCCCAACATGGCCACGCCCCCTTTTTTAATGTAAATTTTAGGGTTTGTGATGTCACAAATGCAGGAAGAAGCTCATCGTAGTCTTTTTTTTGTAGTCCTTTAAATAGGACTCCCTTTGCATTGAACTCTGAGCGTCGTAACTTTGCAGACGTTGTTTATGCTCTAACAGCAACATTTCACACGAACTAAAGTTAACAAAGTGAAATCGTAATCAACCACCCATTTAAAGGGACAGTTCACCCAAAAATGAAAATGTATTTATTTTTGCACTTTATTCTGCTGAACACAAAAGATGATATTATGAAGAATGCTGGCAATCTAACAGACAATGGCAGCCATCAACTTCTATAGTGTGGAAAAAATACCTTGGGAGTCAATGGCTACCGTCAGCTGTATGGTTCCGAGCATTCTTCAAAATATCTTCTTTTGTGCTCAACAGAAGAAAGAAACTCGTACAGGTTTGGAACGATGTGAAGGCGAGTAAATGATCACAGAATTTTCATTTTTGTGTGAACTGTCCCTTTAAATTGACAAATTAACACTAAAGGTGACAGGTTTCCATCCCTGACCAATGGGCAAGTATCGGTGAAAATTGGGCAAACACTCACCGATGGGTCTGTGGGGTCGTTGGTGACGCCCTTCAGCACGGCTCTGAGCAGGGTCTTCCCGAACGGGGCCAACATGAGCAGAGCCTCCAGATAATAACCAATCGAGCGCTGGACGTTACACTCGTGCTCCACCGAGCCGCCGTACAGCAAACCCGGCTGATAGAACAACACCGTTCCTGCGTCAACAGATGAATATCATCAGAGAACAACCAACACGTCTGTTAACCAGCGTTCACCAGAACTCACCCGTCTGGTTGATCTCGATCCTGGTGCCGTTGGTCACTTTGTCGAGGAGCCTGACGAAGCTCGCTTCAAAATCTGACCAGCACAAACACATCTGACCTTTAGATTTCAATGAAATAATCAAATAATATCTTCAGCAAAAGAGCAAAAACAGACGCACATTTTGAAACACATAAAAACAAAAGATCAAAAAAAACTAAACAGGAAAAATCTGATGAGAAGAGCCACATTTAAGCCAAGCTGCTGATATAACGCCTTCTGCTTTAATGCCTGAAACTAGTTTCGAAGCCAAATATAAATTTGATTATACATTTATTTACAAGACTAAAATGTCATACAATGCTTTTAGACGAAAGAGTGGATCATTAACTAAAATTATGTGAATTTTAGTTATCCAAAGTAAAAAATTATGAAAAAAATAATTAAAAAAAACAATAAATGTACAACAAAGATTTTTTAATTATATATAAATAAAATACACTAAAAACAAAAATCCATTAAAATATGGTAAAAAAAATACTTATTTTATTTAGAAAAGAAACTAAAAGGCAAATAAATAAGTCTAGAATAAACAGGGTTCAAAATGACAAACAAACTTGGACATGCAGTGGTATTTTATTGATAAAATACATTTAAAAGGCAAATAATTAAGCCTAAAATTAATAGAATACAAAATGACAAAAAACCTAAACAAATAAATACAAGAAAATAAATTCATAAATGAACTGAACATGCAATAAATACAAGTAATAAACTATTTTAAACTACAGAGACAAAAACTCTGGATACATGTGCTGTAGATAGATGATGCTGTGATGATAATGTATTTCATATAATGGATGTATAGATGTTTTGATGATGATGAAGAGCTGTGTTATTGATTGTTTACATGCTGCATCACGTGTCATGTGTGTTGTTGTGATATAAACGCACCTCGCAGGCCGGGATTGTCATCTTTAGATCTGATGTTTAGTATTTTCTCTCGTTTTCTGCTCAGTGTGGACAACACGAGTCTCTGTCTGAAGCAGCTGCAGCCCTCAAACTCCATGATGTGAGGAACACACGTGCTTCTGCACTCAACACAGACTCGCGACGAGAGCCCGCGAGGGACAAACCACAAAACGCGAAGGCGAAAAGATGACCACCAGAGGGCCCAACTTTCTCTGCTCGGACACCACAGACTAGAGAGAAACTGTAGAAAGGCATTTTTTATTATTTTAATCTATGCTGTTTTTTTTTGTCAAGCTAAATAAACTATGTAATACAATAAAAATGTAGAAATATATTAAAATAAAAAAAGGTTAAATATAAATGTTAAATGGAAACAAAATGGAAAGGATAAAAACTATTAAAATTAAAATAATATAAATGTACATTTCTTATAAATATATTAAATGTATAGTTATATTTTATTCATATTTTAGTGATGTTAATAATAAATATTAATAATTTTACAAATATTTTATAATATTAATATGCATATTTTTATTTTTATATTTAGTGATTTAATATCTGTCATGAATACTGATACTAGCTTATTTATTTATTTGTCTATTGAGATTTGATCTCATTTATTTGTGAATATTAAAATTAAAGATTTACAGTTTACAGTCAAAATCTTTTTTTTTTTGTACTTATTTTGTTATTATTATTATTATTTGTCATATCACATATAGTAGATAAGATATATAAATTTTTTTCAAACCACATTTTACAAAACCAAGACAAAATCTAAAAATCAAAGGCAAAAATATTTCAAATGTATTATTTAAAGCTTAGCTATTTTATTCATTAATCGAATGTCAATAAAACACAAACAAGGCATTTATTAAGACCTTTTGTGAATTTACAGTGAATTCAGGTTAGTATGTGTTCAGTGACATACATTTTATGCATTTTATAATAAAAAGCAGATACATTTTCCCTAGTGCAGATATTTCCAATTCTAGACTACTACATTAAAAGTGTGCTGGTTTTATCTGGTCTTGACCTTCCTCTTAATATGTCAGAAAGCTTCACTGCATTTAACACACACACTCACTCACTCACACACTCACTCACACACACACACACACACACACACACTCTCTCTCTCTCTCTCTCACACACACACACACACACACTCACA
>NW_015506054.1:610522-617854 GCF_001515645.1 Sinocyclocheilus grahami | reverse complement strand
TCTCATACACACACACACACACACACACTCTCTCATACACACACACACACATTGGTATTATAATGAGATTTCTGGAGAGACTGGTTGAGAGGAATGCTGTAGCTCTGCAGAAATAACTCTGTTGTAACATGCAGAAATGAACATATACACGTTATATCTCACCATAGCAAGCAGCATATAGAAGCATGTTTTGAAACAAACATTTAATTTGTAGCAGATAAATACAAGAATATCAACGGCTGGATGTTACAGATGTTGCACCAAAATGTGTTACACTCACTGTATCATTGAAACACTGGGCAATAGTTTTTATTAAAATGTTGAATTAGATTTAATTTGTATATTTTCCATTTTAACTCGTTAGTTTTCTATAGTTCTATAATTTCTTATTTCAGTTTTAGTTCAGTATTTTTGTACATCAAGTTGAACTAATTCAAAATGAGAAATGTCAGACATATATTAAAATGAGAAATATTGTCAGCTAAAATGAGAAATAAATACGCTTTTTGTAATATTTTTTTTTTCAGTTAATGTTTATTTCAAGTATTTTTTAGTTTTTGTTTTTGTTTTATTGTAACAACCCTCGGCTGGATTCACGAAAATCTCCTTAATTAAGAAGTAAATTTTAAAGTTAAATTTTACATTTATATTATATTTATACATTCATGCACCAAAAATTATATCAATCATCTTCACATATTTTGTTTATTTTAATCTTTGTTCAGATCATCATGGTTTTCAAAATGCAGTAATAGCCTGTTCTTATGATGGATTTTCATAGTTTAAGATTGAAAGTCTGGAGAAAATGAAAAACAATCAAAAATATACACATAAAAGTGTAAAATAGCAGAAATGAATGTGGGCATAAAGGCATTACATTTCCAAGATAACAAGCTTTAATGTGACCTGAAGACAAAAGCTGAAATCTGTTCAATCAAAATTAAACTCTGGGACACAAAAGTTATTATTCTGTAAATTATAATGTACATTCATGAATTTTAGATAAACACAGTCATGGATAAAATATTATTCAATCTGTGCAAGTCTAACGTGCAACAATTCACAACAAGTCCCCACATGCATTTTCACTCCTCCCCTCGTCCAGTTATCAGTTTTCTGTTTTTCATTCATGTTCATCCCCTCCACCCCCCCATGATGATCCAGAGCCTATAAAAGATCTTCCGTCTGATTTGAGAGACAAGCTGCTGTTGTTATCGCTGAAACGCAGTATTTTCCAAGACTACACAAAAACGGTGCGTATATGTTTTTAAAGCTTTTATAACAGAGCAACTAAAAAGCTTAATGTCATTTTATTTATAGTGACAACAATAATATGAATGAATTCAATTCTAATTAAAACTTGACCAATTACCTGCAAGCTAAAGACTATACTAAAACAGTGGCCTAATAATTGACATTTGGGGTATGACTTGTGTAATTCTTTAAGAGTTTATCAAAAGATTTTCCCTAATAATTTTTGAATGATAGATTTTAACTTCAATGTTAACTCTGTTGTTTTACAGATGAGTGCATCCAAACTTCAGGAAAGGTTTGTAACCCTGCGCAGATTTCTAGAATGATGGAAGCTGTGTACTTTATTATATATAAATACTGCCCTGCATAACCTACATAATGTCTATTACAAACTCGATCATCACTTCAAAATAAACTTTAGTTAGTTGTATTCAAATCTAAAATCAAAAATATATTAAGTAGCACAAGGCCATAACCAGGGGTGAATTTAGTGATTTGGGGGCCCCAGGCAAAATATAGGATTGGGGCCCTATGCATTTGCACACATTTACCTGGATCAACCTTGAGGTTCCTTTTTTGTTGTGATGCTTGCTGTTACTCAGTGGTGCCTCATAGTTGTGTCCAATGTTTCTACATTCTTCATGTGCATGTTATAATGGCTTTCTTTCATGTTGTAATCCACGAAATAGCCATTGATTTACAGTTGAGATACAGGTTTTCACAAAAACAAAATAAATTATAAGAAATTAATCCTCACAATTCTGCGTTTAATCCAGAAAAGGTATGAGTGAGAAGTATAAATTATTATATTAATTTAAAATGGGGTTATGTGGGTGGATTCTCGCGCACATCCTGATTTTGCTGAGTTAGATGTGTTCCTAGGTCAACATATTTTGTTGACCCTGGAACAACATTTTAATCCAAAAATTTAGTCTTGACCATATCCCTACACCTAAACCAGAGGAAATGATAGATGAATGACACTGATGTACAAGCACCAAACACTGATTGTAAGCCTAAACTTTACAAAAACTATAATCTGGTTCTTCAAGTCTGATTGGTTAATCACAGTGTTGTTCCAGGGTCAACAAAGATGTTGATCCAGGAACATGTCATACTTGGTAAAATAAGGTTCTGCGGATTTTCGCATTGGTCTGAACAAAAACTGCAGACTGGATTATTGAAACTGCACATTCATTCTCTGCCAGCAGGAGGCGCTTTTGGAACGTCAGAAATATAGCGGTTTCCCCGGTAACAACTGTAAACAAAGCAGCGCTGCGCTCAAACGCTACTTTATCAGATCAAATGAAAATGCCATCAAATTTTTTTGAAGACAGTCGGTTCCCTTCAGAGATTCATTCATATAAAAACTTGAATTAGTGAGAATGAGAGAAGTGTGATAAATATAGCCATATCGCGAGAAAAGTCCACTGATGAGTTAAGCCTTTGTGCATGGCTGTCTAATTCTAAACTTTAAAATAGCCTACATTTATTTTTAGTTATTTTGACTATGACTAAATTATACATTTACACACCTAAGGATTATATCAACCACAGAAGTAACTGCACATGCATCCTCTACTTGGGTCCTTCTCATAAATGTGCGGCATTTTGTCACGGAATGCCAGGAGAAAACAAGGTAAGTTCCAAGTGCAGTTTATTTGAAAATAACAACAGAACAAAAACGTTGCAAAAGGTAATCCAAAACCTGACCACAGAAAACACAAACTGAGAAGACAATACAATCAAGACGCAAATGACAGACAGAGAAGGCATGATATATATAGCTGGGATAATGAGTGAATGATGAACAGGTGTTACCGATCAGACCAGGATTAGTGAGCAGGGGACTATGGGAAATGGAGTTTAACACAAACAACATAAAACAGAAGAGCGCCCTCAAGTGACCAGTCCAGGTCACCACAACAAAACACTGTGACACATTTAAAACAATAAACATACTGTATAATGCGCACTGTTGCTCAGTATTCAATTACAGCTTCAGATGCATGGTATTTTCATTTGCTACAAGCAGGAAACACAAGAAGCACATTCAACGCGGACACACAGAAGGTTGTCGTCGTAATAAACACCGTAAACGGCTACCGTTCGCGTGTCCGTGCTTAATGCGCATCTCATAGGCCTATATGAAAACTATTTTAGGGGGCCCTTGGCTTTTGGAGACCCAAGGCGGTCACCTACCTTTGCCTAATGGGTAAGTTCGCCTCATAACCTCATAATGAATGAAATAAATAAAGATTTAAATGGATTTATGTTAAAGAAAAAGAACAAGAAACAGGAAAGAACCCTGAAAGTGAAGTTTTTGTAAAATTATCAGTTTGAATTGTTTTTAAAATATGCCTATCAATCTTATCACGTTCTTGTCATATTCAGTTATGAATTACATGAATCACTTAATGTCAGACTATATTTCCAATTAAAACTGTGAAATTTGACACACACACACACACACACTCAAAACGTCAAGTCCCTGTCACTGGATATTAGCCTAATAACGGTTGTTTAACATTTCTGTCGTAAAATTACGGAAACCTGTTTCCGCCACTGAATAAAAAATTTAAAGGTAATTATGAATTTTTATCTCGCAGTCCTGACTTTTTTCTCAGATTTTTTTCTCTAACATGATTTTGGGATTGAGATTGAGATATAAACTCGCAACTGCGAGAAATAAAGTCAGAATAGCGAGTTTATATCTCGCAATTCTGACTTTTTTCTCAAATTCTGACCTTTTTTCTCACAATTGTGAGATATAAAATCGTGTTTGTGAGATATAATGTCCTATTCTGAGGGAATAAAAACTGACTGTTTTCTTACAATTGCGAGATATAAACTCGCAATTGCGAGAAAAAGTAAGATAGTGAGGTAAAATGTCACAATTACATTTTTTTCTTCTTTTTTTTCATTATTAAGGGGGATTTGCCCCCCCATAAGTGATGTTAAATTCAGCACTGGCCTGTTTGTCTGTCTTTATGCAGCGGTGAGGTGAGAATCGCACACTCTCTACATACGAATGAGGAGGAGTTTGTAGCCAGAAGGAGAGAAACTGTTTTTCAAAGCCTGCAGAAACTCAAGATACACTGCAGCAAGGTAAAACATCTTATACTTCATATATCTGCCTGCTATTGTTTCTTTAAATTACCTACAAATGTTTCTGTAGCTGATAAATGCAAAATCAAGCTTGTGTATTTCAGAGTGAAGTGCCAAACATTGCATTACTGGGTTCTGGAGGAGGACAAAGAGCCATGGTGGGTTTGCTGGGATCTCTGGTTCAGCTTGATAAAGCGGGTCTTCTGGACTGCATCCTTTATCTGAGCGGAGTCTCTGGATCCACCTGGTACGAACCCTGACAAACCACAAACACACAGAGATTGAATTGGGTTGAATGTCAAAAATGAGAGCAGTATGTTCTTCTCTGAAGGTGCATGGCCTCTTTATACCAAGAACCAAACTGGTCCACCAAACTAGAGACCGTGAAGGACCAAATCATCAAGCGACTCACCGGCCCCAAAGTCAGCTGGGGAGACGCATTTGCCAAACTGAAGAAATATTACTATGAGAAAGAAATCTTCAGCTTGACTGACGTCTGGGCAGTGATGGCCGTCACAGAATATGTGAAAGAGGTCTGTAACTATACTTACCAAAACCCTGCATGATCTACGGTAGTCACAGTCAGTCTTAAAGTGCTGTATTTTTAATAGATTGTTGATCTAGGAATGCCAAGGAACCTGAGGGACATAAACACATACTGTAATATTCTTCTGATTACAAACTACTACAAATCTGCTGAAACATGCAGTGGGGTCTAAAGTCTGAGATCACATTGAAAATAAGAGATTCTAATTTGAAACTGCAGAAAATAAACAATTTTGGACTTATAAATTATAAATAATTCATTTATGATATTAAATTGAGAATAATTATCTCGCTTGGACACAAAATACAGTGGGGCAAAAAAGTATTTAGTCAGCCCCCAATTGTGCAAGTTCTCCCACTTAAAAAGATGAGAGAGGCCTGTAATTTTCATCATAGGTATACCTCAACTATGAGAGACAAAATGAGAAGAAAAAAAATCCAGAAAATCACATTGTAGGATTTTTAAAGAATTTATTTGCAAATTATGGTGGAAAATAAGTATTTGGTCAATAACAAAATTTCATCTCAATACTTTGTTATATTATAGATTGGGATTTAAATATTTTATTAGCTCATTAAGCGCAAACCTCCTGCAAAGAAAAACAATTCCTCGCAAGTGGTTTGGAAGCAAGAAAAACGAACAATTTCGCATAAGATGAACATTTTAAGGGGTAACAGTCATACCAATTATTACACAGATTTTCACCAATTAATAATGTGGACATGAAATGTTGATTTGAAACTGCTTTAAAATCTTACGTTATAATTAATTCTAGAAACAAGACAAACTCTTCAAGCATATAACTGTATCAGGCAGTGTTGGGGAAAGTTACTAAAAGTAATGCGTTACAATATTGCGTTACTTCCTAAAAAAGTAACTAATTATGTTACTTAGTTACTTTTTATGGAAAGTAATGCGTTATGTTACTTTCGAGTTACTTTTTAAATCTGGGCAGGGCTTGCTTGTTTGTTTTTAATATAAAAAAGTTCTTCTTTTGCAAACATAAAAGCCCTTTCATAAGAAAAGTGAAGTGAATACGCCTCAGGCTGAAGGAAATGTAAATTCACGTCTGCACAATAGATGGCGCAGCGCAAACAAATCGCATGAAGAATATGACGCAGGAGAAGAAAGTTCAACACTATTCAACAATAACTCAAATCAAACACAAATGTGTCATTTTTGATTATTAGTATGGTTGAATTGGATCATCGAAAGGTCAGTAGCAAAGACATTGGTTAATAAAATGGGATTAAATGCATACATTATATTTGTCTTATTTAACATATTTAATTATTGCAGGTTTGTATAATATTTTGAGTTTGCATTTGACTGTTTTTTTCATTTTGTGGAATACTGAATCTGTTTTTGTGCAGGTGAGATGAGTAAAGACATGTTCATATTTAGTCTAGAACTACATCATGTTCACACACAACGCTCTGCACTTACTCCTGATTTCTCTCAGCATGGCAACACCAGAGCTGTCAGTCAATACATGGAAACAAAGTAACTGGAGTTACTTATTTGAAAAATTAACTCAGATATTTCCTTCTAAATGAAAAAGTAATGCGTTACTTTACTAGTTACTTAAAAAAAGTAATCTGATTACGTAACTCGCGTTACTTGTAGTGCATTACTATGGGATTACATTTGTGTCAATTAAAATGAATGTAATTTTTCAAGAAACTTAAGAAAATATAAATTGAAACTGAATAAAATGTCTTTGAAACTGAAAAAAAATGTAATGCAGGCAAAATCTTTGACTTCGTTTTTAATACACTGCATGTTTGTACTTACAAATGCGCTTCCGGAGTTTTCGTTTACGCTTCTGAAGTTTTCGTTCGCCATTCTGACACAAATCTCTCGTGGTGGCGGGGCTAGCAGCAGAGTGTTCACATTGGCTACTGAGTTTTTGATTTACAGCTTCTTGACCTGGAAGTGAAGGCGTCAATGTTGCCTTGCCAGTGTGGATGTGAGCGTATCTTAGCAGCTTCCAATTTCATTTTAATGATATAAAGTTAGGAGTTTTGTTTTTGAATTCAATCTGTATTTATCTGTTGCTACTACTCTGTCCACATAAGCTTTTAGGAGTGCGAGGAATCAAACGCGAGAGAAAAAGAAGGTCATATTGAGGTTTAATTATTAAAGTACTGTATATAATACTGGAAATATTGTATAATGTCCAATGTTCTTGTAGGATATTTGTTTATTGCTCATGATTCTTTTGCATTGTAGGGTCTAATTAGGTTGTACCGTTACGTTTGAAATACTATCATATACAGTATGTGTGATATATTTCATACGTCAAAAAAGTCTCTCTTCAAGCTCATTTTATTACATATTCCACACAAAGAATGTTCTTGCAGCCAATTGTATTTATCATGCTGATAATTTTGTTTAGTTAACATTATCTAACGTTTAAAGTT
>NW_015506054.1:551902-610506 GCF_001515645.1 Sinocyclocheilus grahami | reverse complement strand
TCCTTTCAACAGTTCCTGTTACAGTATAAGTTACAAAACAGTGAATGAGTATATTATTTAATGGAGTGCAGTGTCAGTCTTTACAGGAATATTCCACCCCCAAAAATTAAAATTCTCTAATTTACTCACCTTCATGACATTCCAGATGTATATGACTTTCTTTCTTGACATAAACACAAAGATTTTTAAGAAAATAATCCGTCTCTGAGAATCCACATAACACAAGTGAATTGTAGCCGTAAACGAAAACATTAGAAGCGTAAATGAAAACACTGGAAGCACAGATCAGTACAGATCAGCGAATGAAAGAAGAGAAAACATGCAGTGTATTAAAAACGATGTCAAAGATTTTGCCTGCATTAAAAAAAATGTCAGTTTCAAAGACATTTTATTCAGTTTCAATTTATATTTTCTTAAGTTTCTTGAAAAATTACATTCATTTTAATTGACACAAATGTAATTCCATACATTACCCCAACACTGCTATCAGGCCTATTGATACTGAAGTCTCTGGTTTCATTTTACAGTAAATAAAGCAGCATTGGAATGAAACGAAAGAAAGCGCGTCCGTCGGTGTGACACAAGAGACATGAAGGAAGCTCTGGATGAGCGGTCATTATTGCTGTTGGCGACACTTATCAAGGACTAAATGCATTCAAGTCTTGTCGGGGGATTCTGTTGATTGCACGATGAACGCCACCACTTTTCTCACTGACACGCCCCAAAAAACTTGGGGCTTAAAGAAAATTTTGAGTTTCCCACTCATAATTACGACTTTGTGGTGGTGTTCATGTGTGATCAACTCGTAACAGTGCTGGGTAGTAACTGATTAAATGTAATCTGGATTACACAATCAGATTCTAAAAATTAAATACTTTTAGATTATATTTTTTTAAATACTAATCAGACTAATTACTTATCAGAATCAGACTAATTACTTGTTGACATGATTATTTATGATTCACACAATGGCAATAAATTATTCATAACTTCCAACGGGGAGGGGCGGTGGGCAATCTGGAGACCTCTAGGGACAGGCCTACACGGGACGGACGGCCTTCAGGGTGGTACCCGTTCAGGGACCCATGGTGCAGCAGGCAGACTAGGGAGCCATGGCGGAACAGGGGTCCTCCCTGGGCTTGACTCAGAAACAGGGGTCCTCCCTGGGCTTGACTCAGGAACAGGGGTCCTCCCTGGGTTTGACTCTGGAACTGTGGCCCTCCCTGGGCTTGACTCTGGAACAGGGGTCCTCTGTGGGCTTGACTCTGGAACAGGGGTCCTCCCTGGGCTTGACTCTGAAACTGTGGCCCTCCCTGGGCTTGACTCTGGAACTGTGGCCCTCCCTGGGATTGACTCTGGAACTGTGGCCCTTCCTGGGCTGGATGTAGGAACAGGGTCTTTCTCTAGGCTTGACTTGGGGACTGGAGCCCTCTTTGGGCTGGACGTGGGAACTTGAGCGGACTCGGGGGCTCGAACTAACAGTCCTTTTCTCTGCATTCTCCTCCTTTGAGCAGAGGTGAAGGAGACAGCTGCTGTCAGCTGAGGGCTTGGGAGTGAATTGGTCGGCGGCCTTGACAATGGAACGGCCTGCGGAGGGTCTCCCTGGGCTTGACTCTGGAACTGTGGCCCTCCCTGGGCTTGACTCTGGAACTGTGGCCCTCCCTGGGATTGACTCTGGAACTGTGGCCCTTCCTGGGCTGGATGTAGGAACAGGGTCTTTCTCTAGGCTTGACTTGGGGACTGGAGCCCTCTTTGGGCTGGACGTGGGAACTTGAGCGGACTCGGGGGCTCGAACTAACAGTCCTTTTCTCTGCATTCTCCTCCTTTGAGCAGAGGTGAAGGAGACAGCTGCTGTCAGCTGAGGGCTTGGGAGTGAATTGGTCGGCGGCCTTGACAATGGAACGGCCTGCGGAGGGTCTCCCTGGGCTTGACTCTGGAACTGTGGCACTCCCTGGGCTTGACTCTGGAACTGTGGCCCTCCCTGGGCTTGACTCTGGAACTGTGGCCCTCCCTGGGCTTGACTCTGGAACTGTGGCCCTCCCTGGGCTTGACTCTGGAACAGGGGTACTCCCTGGGCTTGACTCTGGAACAGGGGTCCTCCCTGGGCTTGACTCTGAAACTGTGGCCCTCCCTGGGCTTGACTCTGGAACAGGGGTCCTCCCTGGGCTTGACTCTGGAACTGTGGCCCTCCCTGGGCTTGACTCTGGAACAGGGGTCCTCCCTGGGCTTGACTCTGGAACAGGGGTCCTCCCTGGGCTTGACTCTGAAACTGTGGCCCTCCCTGGGCTTGACTCTGGAACTGTGGCCCTCCCTGGGCTTGACTCTGGAACTGTGGCCCTCCCTGGGCTTGACTCTGGAACAGGGGTACTCCCTGGGCTTGACTCTGGAACAGGGGTCCTCCCTGGGCTTGACTCTGAAACTGTGGCCCTCCCTGGGCTTGACTCTGAAACTGTGGCCCTCCCTGGGCTTGACTCTGGAACTGTGGCCCTCCCTGGGCTTGACTCTGGAACAGGGGTCTTCCCTGGTCTTGACTCTGGAACAGGGGCCCTCTCTGGGCTGGACGTAGGAACAGGGTCTTTCTCTAGGCTTGACTTGGGGACTGGAGCCCTCTTTGGGCTGGACATGGGAACTGTAGCGGACTCAGGGGCTGGAGCTGACACTGGAGCGGACTCAGGGGCTCGAACTAACAGTCCTTTTCTCCGCATTCTCCTCCTTTGAGCAGAGGTGAAGGAGACAGCTGCTGTCAGCTGAGGGCTTGGGAGTGAATTGGTCGGCGGCCTTAACAATGGAACGGCCTGCGAGCTTGACTGCGGAGCAGCCGGCGGGCGTGACAGGATTCTCACACTTTTTGTTAGCCATGAATATATTTGAAGTACTCCCTGAGATTTTAAGATAATAAGATAATTAGCCTAAAAAACACATGTGCATGCTCACTGTTCTTTGTTGGTTAATGGTGACATGACATGCAGGTAAACAAATAAAATATTTCATACTTTTTTTAGTAAGTGTTTTAATTTGTTGTAATTTTAAAATGATTTATTTTAGCTTTACATTTTATGATTTAATTGTTATCTTTTCATTAAACTCACGAACGCCCTGCTGCAGTAATGTAATGTTTAATGAAAGTGAAAGCAACCTGATGTGTAGCCAAGTATAGTGTCCAGCATCCGGGGAGCAGATGGGGGTTTGGTGTCTTTCTCAAGAACCTCAGTCGTGGTATTGAGAGTGGATAAGAGTGCTGGCCCCCACCTGCTGGTACCAAGACTCGAACCCACGACCTTTGGGTTACAAATCAGACTCTCAAACCATTAGGCCACGACTGCCCCTCATAAGTTACCACACATTTTAGGTAATGTAGGACTACTTTTTGACACACTTTATTTCAAATTGGAAATTTTTTTTTATTTTGAATAAATTTACCATCAATACAGACGTTGCATCTATATTGCTTCTCCACACTTCCTCGGAAACTCAAAGCGTCTGCTAAATGAGTAAATGTAAATGTGGACAGCATAACTGATTATTGAGTTACTTTATCATATTTTAGTACTTCAATTTATTACAGCTGTGTTCTTAACTGGTCTGAAAGGCAGGCTGTCACATGACTGACAGAGAGAGAGGAGGACAGTTACTCAACCTCTCCAGAATCTATACTGGTGAGATGTCCCTGTAAGCTGTCTTGCTTCCGCTAAGCTATCAAGGCATGTTCCCAAAATTGCCATTAGGGTGCTCTAAAACACGGAAATTGGATTTCTATGTAGAATTTATTATATGAACATGAATGTACTTACTACATTATGTACATAATTTGTTTGGCCGTTGAGGGTCATATTGAGGGTCATACATATGGCTGTCCCCCCACTTTTAAAATGCCTGCTATGCCCCTGCTCTGGGCTTGTATTTAAAATCCTATTTACGAGCATAGGCCTATTTAATGCACTTCATGTTGTTAGTAACAATAATTGAAATATATTTTCTTTTCCTTTTTATATATCAATATGGCACAAGGTTATTTTATTTAAATCAACAAGTTAGATCATAGGTAATCTAAAAGTAATCAAAAAGTTTACCTAAAATGTGTAATGTAACGTTACTAGCTACAATTTTTATCATGTAATTTGGAATCAGTACCAAACTACAATTTGTAAGTAATCTACCCAGCTCTGCTCGTAAATATGATTTTTTTGACTGGAATTAAATATAAGCCCAGAGTTTCCGAGTTTGGGGAGTGTGGATAAATGTCTGTATTGATGGTAAATTTATTAAAAATAATTAAACAAGTTTTTCCATTTGAAATTGAGTCAAAAAGTAGTCTGATTACATTACCAAAAATGTGTGATGTAATTATATAACATCACACATTTTTGGTAATGTGTGATGTAATTATATAACGATTAAGTACCTACGTATAACTTACCGGCTTGTAAATACAAACTTCCCAGAAAGACTTGAAAGCATGGTAACTGACTTTGGGAAAGTTGCGACGGACCAATCAGAATCAAGCATTTCAGTGAGCCTTTTCAAAAAGGTTTACCCAACCCCGATCTCAACCCCGACCTCCGCGAGACGCGTCATTTGGTGTCACTTCCATGGTGGCTACCTTATGTCAAAATTAAAAACAGACTTTACATTCATATAACAAGTTTATATAGCTGGAATATATTTATATAACCTAGACATAATGTGCTCAACATGTGAACGAACCAGGTTAACCAATGCAGACTGAAAAACCCCAAGACTTGTTTTGGACTCTGACCCCGTTGTCTAGCCATCACTATTCAGCCCTTGACAAAGTCACTCAGATCTTTTTGCTTGTCCATTTTTTCCTGTATCCAAAACATGAAAAATTCAAAAACTGAATGTGTCTCAAAGCAGATGACGTTACCAGAAGAACTGCTGACGGTTTTGTTCCTCAGTGAAGTTCATCTTCAGATGTTTCCACCAGTGAGATGGAAAAAAATATGGTGGAAGATATGAAAAATATATATTTTCTACAGATCGACAAATTCACACTCACAGATCAGTGGAACCAGCTCAGTAAAGACCCGTTTCCCATCTACACAGCGATCGACAAGCACTGCAAAGAGGAGAAGGAGAAGGGAGGAGGTCTGTGTTGGTGTGTGTAAGAGAAAGAAACAGTGTTATTGTGCTCGTGTCAGCTGTTATATGGTGGTGTTTTCTGTCTGCAGACACAGAAGACCCCTGGTTTGAGATCAGTCCACATGAAGCAGGTTATTCTCTCACTGGAGCGTTTGTGGGAACATCCAGCTTCGGCAGCCAGTTTCACAATGGCTCGAAGAAAAAACCTCAGCCTGAAACGGATATGCTGTACCTGCAAGGTAACAAACTCTGTCACAAGAGAGTTCATTAATATTTGCAATATCAATGTACACTAAACGTATAATATTTGTATCAAAGCTGAAATTCGAACATTACAATTAGAAATGTTAAAAATAATTGAAAGCAGTTTTAACAGCATGTTTTTCAACATAAAACTTCTCAATACACAGTGATTTAAATAAAAAATCATTTCTACACTGAAGAATTTAAGAGCTCAAATTTGACAAACCATCCATTAAGACTTGTATTATAGCCTAATTTTTTGTTTCCTTTATTGTAAAGACTTTTAAATGTATTTTCTGCAGCTCTGTGTGGCAGCGCTTTAGCTGATCGAGACGAGATCTTTAAATTCCTCTGGGAAAAAATAAAAGGTGAAGCTGCATTTGAAGATTCAGTTCTGCCTAGAGTTGACAGTCATTTCAAATTCATGTGAACCCTGATTACATTTGATACCCCCCCCAGATTTCTTTAAAGATTTAACACCTCTAATAGAATCGGACACGTTTGAGGAAATGAGGAAAGGTACAGTATTCTTTGTATTTCTGCATTTATTTGTAGATATGTTTTATCTTTTGTGTCTACTGATCTGTTCATGCTTCCCACTGAGAAATGAAATGTCAAGGTGAAAAATAAAAGATGAAAATTGTTACCAAACAGATCATGAGAATGCTGTGTGTACGTTTGCTTGTTCTTGTGGGAAACTCCTGATATCTGAAGATAATGAATTTGGGGATGTAAAGCACTTACATTCAAGACATTCTGCAGTGTGTTCATGTTTGTTCAATGTGTGTTTTCTTCAAAAGATCCAAAAGCTCCACCTGCATACAAGTGTTACCAGGTGCTCACGGATCTTGTGGACGTGAATCTCGCCGTTTTAAATGGCAAAGATTATTTTGCTCTTGAGCAATCCATCAGAAAAACCCTGAAAGGTGAGCTAAAGTCTGCTGGAATTTATTTAGAGAAGTCTAGTTATTTTAGTTCATTTTAATCACTACAGTGAAGTTAGTTTGTATGAATTTGCATGTCCCTGTGATGTTATGTTTAGGGGTGGGCCTTCATGCTTTTTTTCTAAAAACATATTTGAAAAATAAGTTGTTTTAACTTGTACAAATTCAAGGTCTTTTGGCTCAGCAAAATTTCAACAGAAGAACAAGAAAAACCTGTTATGTTTAGGGGTGGGCCTTCATGCTTTTTTTCTAAAAACATATTTGAAAATAAGTTGTTTTAACTTGTAGAAATTCAAGGTCTTTTGGCTCAGCAAAATTTCAACAGAAGAACAAGAAAAACTAATCGATGGAACAGCAAAACTGTATAAGGCAACATGCAAAAACATCTGTTTTGGCCAATAAAAACTGTAATTAACAGAAGATAGACAAAATAGAATTATACACTATTGATAATAGAGCTCAATAATGTATGTTTCCCTCATTTGCAGAGCTCAGTGGAAGCAAAAGTCACCTGATTTTTCAAGCGGGAAAAACTAACCTTGCTACAAAATTTGATGTGAAGAAATTCACTGAGGGTGTATGTAAGGATTTGAGTCGTTTGTTCAGTTCGGAGTCTTTTGGTAAGTTGAATCGTCTGTACAACTGATTTGTAATATACTTATTTTTTGATTTTCTATCCAGATTAATGCATAAACCGAGAAGTGCTTTACTCTAAGATTCAATAAAGCTTCAGTAAAGAGGACGCTGAGGCCGAGTCTGAATCCATGTGCGGGAGTTTATTGAGGACAATTTCAGTAAACAGGAACCTCAAGGCAGGCAGAGGGTCAAAACCAGTATAACAGTCCAATTTAACAACACTTACAGGGGAATCCAGAAGGCTAAAGTGAGCAGGCAGACAAAAGGTCCAAACACATACATCCGTCCAATCAGGCAAACTAAGCAGGTAAACAGGCAGAATCTTATATGGAACAGGCAGTCAGAATATACAGCGAAAACGCTTGGTAAGGCAGGTTAACTGGCAATACTTCGCAATGAGCATGAGCACAGTCTCTAGCTATAAAGCAACCAAACAGGAAATGAGAGTAGAGGAAGCAGAGGGAGTGGAACACAGTCAGTACTCGGCTTGGCTGGCTTGGCATTACAGCTTCGAATTTGCAACAAAACAGGTTTTAGCAGACTGATGCCATAGAAGAACCTTTGCTTTAGACAACCAATTAAGTATGATTGGTTACACTTTACTTGAAGGGGTGTGCATAAGACTGACATGACACCTTCATAATCATGACATGACACCTACATAATCATGACATGACACATGTCATGAATATGAAGGGTTTCTATGCATGTTTATGACAACTGTCATTAAGTGTCATTCGCTCAGTTATGTAATTTTTAATGCAAAGATGACATTGTTTGAGATGTCTTTGTTATGGGCTATGGTTAGGGGTAAGGGTAGGGGTAGGGTTAGGTTAGGGTTAGGTCAAATAATGTCATATTTGCATTAAAAATGACATAACTGAGCGAATGACACTTAATGACAGTTGTCATAAACATGCATAAAACCTCCTTCATATTCATGACATGTGTCACGTCATGATTATGAAGGTGTCATGTCAGTCTTATGCACACCCCTTCAAGTAAAGTGTTACCGTATGATTTAAGGCCAAATTAATAAATCAATAAATTAATTAAATAAAAATCATGAATATTTAAAGGGGCAGTTCACCCAAAAATGAAAATCTGTCTTCATTTAATCACACTTGCAAACCCATAAGACTTTCATTTATCTTCCAAGCACAAATTAAAATAATTTATTAAAAGCTGTGATATTTCTGTCTGTTGACCCAAATCTTTGACACTTCAAAACATTCATAAAGAATTGTAAAAAAAAAAACACATGTCTCAATTATCGTATTTTCATAATCATTGAAAGCCGAAATTTAAACTAAAATTTGAATAATCACACAGCCCTACTTTAAAGCATAAAGATAATAAAACATCAAAAATCATCTCCAAAGAATCATATAGTCAACTGAAAAACAATATACAGAATATAAAACAGTATCAGAAATTAGGAACCATTTACTATATTTAAGAACCACTGTGTATTTGTATTTCAGATCTTGTCTTGAGCATTTGTATATGCATGGCTCAGTGGATCTGGGGCAGGCATTATAACTTCCTCCACAAAATGACAGGTGAGAACAGACCTGCTATTAACTAGAAATTCAATGTGAATAATATAATATACAGACTCATTTCATGTTTTGGTCCCTCAGATGAAACCGTGCCTTCTACTCTTCTGAAAAGTGAGAAGAGAGACTATGAAGACGCCGGACTGTTGCTGAACTCACCCTACTTCTCAGTGCTGAGAGAAGAACGAGACATTGACCTCATCATTTCCCTGGATTTCAGTGGAGGCGATCCTTTCAAGGTATTATACACATTTATAAGATGACATACTCTAATAAAAGTTAAAGGTTTAGTTCACTCCCCAGTGAAAACTCTTCCCAGTTCCAAGCCCACAAGACTTTGGTTAATCTCTGGAACATAAATGAAGATAATTTTAATGAAATCTGAGAGAATTTGATCCCTCCGTTGAAAGTCTGTTCACCCAAAACTCTGACGCTATGCTTCAAAATGTTCACAAATAGATCATAAAATAAGTCCATATGATTTCAAATTGTTAAATCAAAGTCACTTTACATGATGAAGAGATTAATTTCAGCCAATCTCTTTAAACACATTTTGATGCATCAGAGTTTTGTGACATTCAGTTTATCTCCAGATTTAAAGGAAGATTGTGCTCTTCAGCTGCTTGTTATTTAGAAAAGCATTCAAAGTTTAATTCGCAGTTTAAGCATTCTGTCATGGAACGGTAAGGGAGCACCAGGGTCTGGGTCCAAATGCAGGTGAAGCTTAGATTTAATCAGAGGCGGACAGTAACTAAGTACATTTACTTGAGTATTGTACTTAAGTACACTTTTTGAGTATCTGTACTTTACTTGAGTATTATTCTTTCTGGGAACTTATGACTTTAACTTCACTACATTTGAAAGACAAATATTGTACTTTTCACTCCACTACATTTCTATCAAGTTCCTTGAAGTAGAAAGTCGTTACTACTGTATGTAGCAGCTTTGAAAGTCAGTGGGTGGTTTTTTTCTTCTCTAAAACATGACTTTCTTTTTTTCAGACAGTTTATCAGTAATCACTCTTGTAGGGCTAAATGAAGTGATTTCCCAGCATTTTTTGAACACTGACACTTTATTTAAAACAATTCAATAATAAGAAGTTAGTATTGTGGTATATATTAGACACAATATTGTCTGATTTAAGCTAAAATGTGTACGTGAAAATATTACCTATAAAGCCACAGAAGAACTGTTGTGCATCTCCTAGGGGTGTTAAATACTTTTTTTCCCCCATAGGTTTTTAACATTCTAAAAGCTCTTTATTCCAAAGATACTACAAGCTAGTCAGTGTATTCAGCAGGTGTAACGTATTCTAAGTTGCTTCAGAAGTATTGCAAGTATTACGTACAACAATAAAACAGTGCATTGACATAAAAAAGGAAATTTACTTTTGGTACTTAAGTACTTTTAAAAGCAAGTACTTCTGTACTTTTACTTAAGTAAAAATCTGTCTTTACAACTTTTACTTGTAATGGAGTTATATTTGACCAGCAGTATCTGTACTTTCACTCAAGTAATGGAGTTGAGTACTTTGTCCGCCTCTGGATTTAATGAACAGAAAGGCAGACAAAAAGAAACAAAAACAGATCAGGACGGATCAACAAAACTGAGAGAAGTTTTGTTGATCCCCAGGTGAGGGATACAAATTCGGCAACCAATGTGCTTGCATCAACCAACATTCAAACTACTACAATTACAATTCAGGCAGGTAGAGTGGTGGGAGTGTGGTGTATAAATAGTCCATGAAAATATTTTTTTTAAAAAGTGACGTGACATATGGCCAAGTATGGTGACCCATACTCAGAATTAGTGCTCTGCATTTACCCATCCAAAGTGCACACACACAGCAGTGAACACACACACACACCGTGAACACACACCCGGAGCAGTGGGCAGCCATTTATGCTGTGGCGCCCGGGGAGCAGTTGGGGGTTCGGTGCCTTGCTCAAGGGCACCTCAGTCGTGGTATTGAAGGTGGGAGAGAGCGCTGTACATTCACTCCCCCCACCTACAATTCTCTAACCATTAGGCCACGACTTCCCCACAAAGATGGCGACCTCTGGTGGTGAGCGGGAGAAACGCAGGGCCCGGACTCATGACAGAACCCCCCTCTCTAAGGAACGGCGTCCAGACGTTCCCAAGCACCCGACCAGGGGGACGGCAGAGCGGGGGCGGAGTAGGGGGAGGGATCGGGGTGCAAGGTCTGTGTGCTGGAGGGGGACCTGGGGACTGAGGCAGAGCCGGCGGGATGGGGACGCCTCCTCGGGGGAACTGTGAGCGGACACCGCTGCTTCTGGACCTTTGTGAGCAAACAACGCCACCTCGGGGGGAACTGTGAGTGGACACCACTGCCTCGAGAGATATGTGAGCGGACACCGCCGCTTCTGGAGCTTTGTGAGCGGACACTGCTGCCTCGAGGGGACTGTGAGCGGACACCGCCGCTTCGTGAAGGCCTGAAGCGAGCTCCACCGCCTCGGAGGAAACATCAGCTGGCACCGCCGTTTCAGGGGCTTTGCGAGCAGACCACGCCGCTCGCACCAACATCAGCGGGGGTTCCTGCATTCTGAACGCTGAATCTGAACCCGGATTCATGTTTACAGTTCGATGTTGCTCAATGGTCACATTGACATGCAGGTAAACAAATTAAATATTTATATTTTGAGTGTTCAAGTGTTTAAATTTATTTTACATTTTTTATTATTTAATGGTATTATATTTATGGTATGTTTAATAGTAATTTTAAAACAAGCTTGATAAAAAAAAGTAATCTAAAAGAATATATTACCTAATGAGCAACCCTAGATTACGTTACTAACGACAGTTTTTGTCATGTAATCTGTAATCAGTAATGGACTACAATTTGCAAGTAATCTACCCCACTCTGTTTGCGTCTTATCACATTTAAACAGATGTATACACACAAAATTAAATCAAATTAGTTCCCATTTTAGTGAGTATCCTCATAAGCACAGTCTTAACTGCGTTAAAATTATGAACGTAAACAGCTCCACAAGAAACCAGTAAGGCGTCAGATCCGTGCATTTGGTCTTAAAGTGACAGCAGCTTTATATACCTGCTACTGACTTGTGCCATTAACGTTAATTAAAAACAAAAGAAAAAAATCTATCTGCTCAAATCTGCTCTTGACTGAACTTCTCTAGCTTTAATAAGGGTGAATCTATATTTAATTTACACATTATAGTATTTGAATACTACTGATGTGTGACAGCTACCATGTCTGCAGAGACAGAGACCCCAAACTTGATAGGCCTAGAATACAATATCATGACACCAGTACTACTATTAGACCTACCTGAAAAACTTAAAAGCACTGATTACTTCATTTGTATCTTTGTTCTATTGCATTTATTTGTGCTATTGCTTGTTTTACTAATGACTGTTTACTTGTATTTAATATTATTAAAATACTAAAAATATATATTTATTTTTTTATGGTGGGGCCAGTGAAATTTTGGTAGGGCAATAATTGAACCAGTATGAAAACTCCCTAGCATTTAGCCCTGTACATAGAGCCCCTGTCAAGATCTGCCCGTTTTGTTATAAAATAAAGTTACCAAAAAAAATAAAATAATGTTTAAACTCCAACCCACCTTACATCTCAAAGCTGGAGCTGGGCCGGATGAACAGACTTTCAATGGAGGGACAGAAATCTCATTAAACTTCATTCAAATATCTTCATTTGCATTCCAGAGATGAACGAAAGTCTTATGGGTCTTATGGCTAGAAATCATAATTTACTCCCGTCATGTTGTTTCATATTACTTTCATAAATTACTCGAATTACTTCATTAGAAGACAACAGGAGATTTAAAAAAATATATATAAAATTTCTTGTGACCACCAGAGTTTAAAACCATTGACAGATAATTACAAATAGTGCAAACAGGTAAAAAGCAAGAAAGAAATCCAATTAAACTCAAGTGCATCTGCTTTCATTTAAACCATATTTACCTAGAGAGCATCCGCTAGCATTCATATTCATCACAACCTGACAATTACAGTAAATAACAAATTAAAATTTCAAATGAAATGTTTTTCTAGCCCTTTTAATGAAGTGATACTGCTATGCTTTTCCATTGCAGACAGTGAAGGAAACTCACAAACTGTGTGAGGAACTAAACATCCCTTTCCCTGAAGTCAACGTTCCCAGTGAAAAGGCAAAGAAACCGAAGGACTTCTATGTGTTCAAAGGCAAAAACGCTCCAACCGTGATTCACATCCCTCTGTTTAATGTGGTCAACTGTGGAGGCAAGTCCAGATTGTCTAGTTGAATAAAACTGAAATATTAGCTATGTTCTCATTTAAGTGTTCTACTCTTTCTTCAGATAATATTGAGGCCTGGAGGAGCAATTATGGGACCTTTCAAGGTTCTTACAGCGCTGAGATGATCACTGATCTTATGGACGTCGCTGGAAAAAACATCTCAAACAACAGAGAGAAACTGCTGGAGCAGATTCAAGCAGTCACTGAGCAAAAAAGACAACTGATGACAATCTGAATACCAGTGGCACGCAGCACTCTGAAATTAAGTCCTTACTGTTTGATTAATTTTTAAAAAAAATGTAAATTCATGTTCCAGTTACACTTAATGTCGACACATTTTTCAGGTTAAATAAACATTACTTATACTATCAGAAAAAAATGAACTACTAACTAGATAACTAATGCTCTGTTTATTAAAATGGAAGATACATTTCAAGTTAGTGCCTTTTAAGCATTTATACATTTATTCCAAAATAGTAACTACAAGAACTATAAGAAATTTCATAGTCATGCACATTTGATTTGTTAACCGATGTTAAGCTGTTCTTTTTAATGGTCAACTTATTTTGGACTGCCAACCTTTATTTCACCAAGCTGATATGATTTCTCACTAAAACACCCACACAGATTATGTTTTCTAGTCATTTCAAGTCTGAATGTGATGTGACATAAAAGTGACATCAAAATGAGTTGTTGGCTTACCTTTTAATCAGGCTTCTCATTAACACCATTATTTGTTCATTCAGACAGATTTGCAGAAGCATAACGTGCACGGAATTCAGAGGCGGGGTTTAACAGTGTAATAGGCCAATCACAGCGTGATGGAGGCACCTTTTTGTTTAATGTTTTTGCACGTTTTTTAAAATGTTTTTGCATGTTTCAGTCTGTTCCGTCATGCTTCACTTTCATTAAGCAATAAATAGATAATCATTAATAATCAAATAAGCCGTAACACAGATGTGATTACAATTACGATTGATGATTAAAATACTGTATTGCTTTGGCTCAGTTCCAATAAACTAATAAAAAGGTTTTGTCCTGGTCATTTGATTTCAAACAGCACAAATGCTCAATATTAATCAAAGTGGTAGTTGTTGTCCTGGATGCTGATTGGACAATCCAGAGCATAGAAAAGATCATTTTATATCTTTTTTTTTTCTAGTATTTTGGACAGACAAATTTTCTAAGTAATTATCAGATCTGAGAACTTCCTTTTTAAGTCTGTTTTTACAAGCAAGTTACTTGTTTTCTAACAAGTAGCCCCGCCCAAAACCCACCCCATTGGTCGAATCAATAATGCCATTCAAGCAAAAAGACTACAATTTGGTTTGATGCAGTGGTGCAGACATTTAAAAAAGAAGAAGAAGAAAAGGAAATCAGTCTAGAATAAAAAAATCACAATTTGAGCAAACTGAAACTCTGGAATCTGAATCAGAGAGGGAATCATTTGAATCTGAATTTCAACCTTATAATATTACAACATGTGCTGAAGATGATGCTGTGATGATAATGTATTTCATATAATGGATGTATAGATGTTTTGATGATGATGAAGAGCTGTGTTATTGATTGTTTACATGCTGCATCACGTGTCATGTGTGTTGTTGTGATATAAACGCACCTCGCAGGCCGGGATTGTCATCTTTAGATCTGATGTTTAGTATTTTCTCTCGTTTTCTGCTCAGTGTGGACAACACGAGTCTCTGTCTGAAGCAGCTGCAGCCCTCAAACTCCATGATGTGAGGAACACACGTGTTTCTGCAGCGCACTGGACTCAAAAAGACGGAGCACTCACATTATGTGTTACTTATGAATGAGAGAAAGTGTAATGCCCAATATGGCGGAATACTCCCGTCTTTAAAATAAAGGAGCCAATCGGTAGAAGCTCCGGTTGGTATAAAAACAGTCAGTGTTGTGAGACGCGCTTAGGACCGCACATGTGCATTTGCTGGTCTAGCCTGAAAACTACGTTTTTTAAAACGCCATATGATCATAAGAAACCAAATTTATTTTCAAATTGAATTTCAAATATGAAATTTAATCTAAGGTGAATCGCTTTGGAATATTTGATTTTCCCCCATTCAATTAGATGCCCGAGAGGCGTTTCAAAGATGGCCGCCGAGTGAATTTTTTAATTTTTTAATTATGCTTCCAATTAACACACAAATAAGGTACAAACTCAATTTCTGAATTTAACAACACTTGATCAGACTTAGGTTGAGCATAGCCCATAACAAAACACAAAAATCACAAAAAAAGAAAATCTCTTTGTTTTCCAGACAAATACCAAACCTAATTACCTTCTCAGCGAGGGGTGGGAGTTCAACCTCCCTAGACCATAACCAGTTCCGCACATCTCTCCAAAAGGGTTGCACCATATCACAACAAAAGAAAACATGCTCTAAATTTTCTATATTTGTTTCACAAAAAACACAATGATTCACCTCAAAATTTAATTTTAATTTTAAAAATTCATTTGGTGGGATAAATCTCATTTAATATTTTGAAGTTCACCTCCTTAGCTTTAGGGGGGAGGGGAAAAGACAGATCATTTTGTCGTATCAAAATCTTTAAGCATGTATTCCCGTCTAATAGAGTTTGGGTAATAAGCCTTAAAAAAAATCCCTAATGTACTTTTTTTATCACAAAAATCGCAACCTTCTAAGGAGAGCTGTCTAGATATGGGCCGTTATATGTATTCCATACTGTAATGTCGGTGCATCTGCACTGCAACTGTAGTTATATACATGTACACTCTAAAAAATGCTGGGTTAAATACAACCCAGTACTGGGTAAAATAGGGACAAACCCAGCAATTGGGTTGTTTTGACCCAGCGGTTGGGTTACTACCCAGAAGGTTGGGTTAAACATTTAAACATTTAACCCAACCGCTGGGTCAAAAAAATTCATTTTTTAGAGTGTATGACTAATATATATCTTCAGTAGACTTCAGAAGATGCTTTTGTTAAACTTACACAATACAACAAGACAAAACCGTTAGCTAACAAGGCATTTAAAAGGTACCTTAGTTTAAAAACTTGTAATATTGAGTTAATACATAGGCTACACTTTAAAAAATGCTGGGTTGTTTCAACCCAACTTTGGGTCAAATATGGACTACCCCAACTTTTGGGTTAAAAATTTTATGTAAAAATTTAACCCAACAGTTGGGTGTGTCCATATTTGACCCAAAGTTGGGTTGAAACAACCCAGCATTTTTTAGAGTGTATTAAAAACACAAACCGACACATTCTAAGCTGTGAAAGTTAACCCAGTTTCTTCAGGAATTTAAATTTAGGCAGTTTTCACAACCAGATGCTGCGCAATGTTGTTCATCTTGAAACCAAAGTCCCTTGAAGGGTATTCTATGGTCTTTGTTGAAACTCATTGATTTTTTTTAATAGACCGTTCCAAGATGGCGGACGTGTCTGGAGCAGTTGAATGTAGCATCTATACATATCTATGGCTCCAAAGTCCAGCTTTCTCAGCTTGGACACCATAGAATAGAGATTCTCCAGAAACACGTGCGTCTGCTCACATCGTGGAGTTTGTAATTATTTTACAATAATGAGCATTTGTGCTGTTTGAAATCAAATGACTAGGACAAAACCTTATTTTTAGAAAACAGTTTATTAATTCATTGAAACAGAAGCATGCATATTTGTCTGTGGTATGGTTGATTTGATTATTAATGATAATCTATTTGCTTAATGAAAGTCAAGCATTAAGGAACAGACTGAAATGTACAGAACAGTGTTTAACATATTAAACAGAAAAGAGCTGTGATTGGCTGATAAACCCCGCCTCTCATTTCCATGCACGTTCTGCATCCTCAAATCGGTCTGAATAAACAAATTATGGTGTTAATGAGAAGCCTAATTAAAAGGTAAGTCAACAATTCAACTAGATGTATGTCACATCACATTCAGCCTTGAAATGACTTGAAAACACTTTTCTTTAGCGTTTTTAGAGAGAAATCAGCTTGGTGAAATAAAAGTACATGACACTTACAGTGTTTACCGAGCTTTGATGATCCAAAAATAATTTGACTACTGAAAAGAACAGCTGAATAGCAGTTAACAAATATGCATGGAATATGAAATTTCTTAGTTATTAGTTTGACATAAATGTAAAAAAGCGTGTAAAGCACTAAATTGATGAGAAATATACTTTGTTTTAATAAACAGAGCATTAGTTGGTGTTTTCTCCTTGATAGTGCAAGTAATGATCATTTATTTAACCTAAAAGATGTGTCAACATTAAGTGACAAAGTGTATGGAATTTACACACACACACACACACACAATTAAAAATCAAACAGTAAGGACTTATTCAACTCATTATTTGTGTAATTTTTGCTCAATGACTGCTTGAATCTGCTCCTTCAGTTTCTCTCTGTTGTTTGAGATGTTTTTTCCAGCGACCTCCATAAGATCAGTGATCTTCTCAGCGCTGTAAGAACCTTGAACGGTCCCATATTTGTTCCACCAGGCCTTAATATTATCTGAAGAAAGAGTAGAACACTTAAATGAGAACATAGTTCTCTAGTTCGTCTTTAATTGATTTTTCCGTACATTTCTGCCATATGTACATTAACTGACAGTCACCACTGATAAGCTACCACTAAATATAGTAGAACGTCTCAGGTTACTTATGTAACCATGGTTCCCTGAGTAGGGAACGAGACACTGCATCCTCTAGGGGTCGCTATGGGGAAACCTAGAGGACGCAGTTCGAAGTTCCCATGAAAGGGAACGTCTCAGGTTACTTATGTAACCATGGTTCCCTGAGTAGGGAACGAGACACTGCATTCTCTAGGTTTCCCCATAGCGACCCCTAGAGGACGCAGTTCGAAGTTCCCATTAAAGGGAAACGTAATTTTCTGTAAAGTTGCTTTGCAACTATTTGTATCGTGAAAAGCGTTATACAAATAAACATGAATTTAATTGAATAGTTGATGTTTCATTTTTATTTAACTAGACAATCTGAACTTGCCTCCACAGTTGACCACATTAAACAGAGGGATGTGAATCACGGTTGGAGCGTTTTGGCCTTTGAACACATAGAAGTCCTTTGGTTTCTTCACGTCTTCACTGGGAATGTTGACTTCAGGGAAAGGGATGTTTTGTTTCTTGCACATATCAGCAGCTCGTCTCACTGTCTGCAGTGGAAAAGCATAGCAGAATCACTTCATTAAAAGGGTAAGAGAAACATTTCAGTTGAAATGCAAGTTATTATTCACTGAAATCATAAGTTTGAGATGAATGGAAATGCTCTCTCCAGGTATTATTGATAAATATGGTTAAAATGAAATCATATGCATATTTGTTTTTAGCAGTTTAAATTATACACAGAATCTGTAATTGTCTGTAAAAACATTTTAAGGTAAGTGTGACCTCTGGTGGTCACGATGAGCATGATTATTCCTGTTGTTTTCTACTGAAGAAAGAAAGTCATACGGGTTTTAAACTGCATGGGGGGTGAGTAAATGATCATTTATAGGCGAACTATTCCTTTAACTTTTATTATAATATGTGCTATATGTGTGTATAATACCATGAAAGGATCGCCTTCACTGAAATCCAGGGAAATGATGAGGTCAATGTCTCGTTCTTCTCTCAGCACTGAGAAGTAGGGTGAGTTCAGCAACAGTCCGGCGTCTTCATAGTCTCTCTTCTTACTTTTCAGAAGAGTAGAAGGCACGGTTTTATCTGGAGGAATCACAGCATGAAATCAGTTTATTTTTCACATTAAATTGCAAATTTACAAACGGGTACATTTGTGGAGTCTCACCGTTCATGTTGTGGAGAAAGCCATATTTCCTTCCCCAGAGCCACTCAGCCATGCATATACAAGTCTTAATCCAAACATCTGTAAAACAAATGCACAGTGGATCTTAAATTTAGTAAAAGACATTGTTGTTGTTTTTTTTCATTCGGTATATTGTTTTTCAGCTGACTATGGTTTTTTTTTTGGAGATGAAAAAGGTTTATGATGTTTCATTAGTTTCTTCAGCTTTATGTTTTAAGAAAAGGTTATTTTGTGGCATCAATCTGTTTTGGAAGCTTTCAGAGTAAAGCACTTCTGAGTTCACACATTAATCTGGTTAGAAAATAAAAAAAGACATACATTGTACAAATCAAATAGATTGTTCAGACAATTCAACCTACTGAGAGGGCAGGAACTGAACCAACTACTCAAATTATTGCACACATCCTCAGTGTATTGCTTCATGTACAGTTTTGTAGCTAGTTTATCAGTGAGATCCAGTTTTTCTGTAGAAAAGATCAGCTTTTTGCCTCCACCGAGCTCTGTAAAAGATGGAAACATGTACGTTATTGAGTTCTAGTTATCTGACAACATATACTTCTGGTTTGTGTGTCTTGTGTTCATGAGATGTTTTTGCATGTTTAAATTTTCCAGTTTCATCCATTAGTTTGTTTTTCATGTTTTACTGTTTAAATGTTGCTGAAAAGGCAAGAGACCTTTTAATTACAGGAATGAAATATAGCCTCTTTATTTCAAAAGCATTTGAGATTAAACAAAAAGATATTGTTCTCAAATCAAAACTTGCATTTTGTCTTTCAGCTGACGAAAAAAGAAAAGAAAAAGAAAAGTCATCTAGAACAGTGTTTCCCAACCGGGGTGCCGTCTGTCGAGAGCAGGGGTGCCGTGTAAAAAATCATTTTTTAATATTTTTAAATTGCTAAAATGTTCAAAAAAGCATCTATTATATAATATCCATTTCTGATGTCGCCAATAATTAGAGATGCACCGAAATTTCGGCTGCCGAAAATTAGTTCAGCGCTCAGGTTTCACTTTCACGTGTGACGCTCTGCGTGTTATCCACTCTGTGTGTGTGTGCGCTCCGCTCAGTCGCTCCACTCATATACCGTTCATGCTCATCGGAACAGCAAAGTCCACTCAAACATTGAGCCGACAGGAAACATGGATGTAGTACAGTATTGTTTCTGTCTGCAATAGCCCTTCTGTGTTGTAATATGGTGTGGTATATGGGCAACTCTGGTAACGCTGCCCTCTCATTCATTGATCTGCTAACCGCTATGTTATGCTCACGTGTTCTGATAATAACAGCTTTCTAGGACTAAACATTATTTGGATAATTGGATGTTGTGGAGAAAGCCATATTTCCTTCCCCAGAGCCACTCAGCCATGCATATACAAGTCTTAATCCAAACTTCTGTAAAACAAATGCACAGTGGATCTTAAATTTAGTAAAAGACATTGTTGTTGTTTTTTTTCATTCGGTATATTGTTTTTCAGCTGACTATGGTTTTTTTTTTGGAGATGAAAAAGGTTTATGATGTTTCATTAGTTTCTTCAGCTTTATGTTTTAAGAAAAGGTTATTTTGTGGCATCAATCTGTTTTGGAAGCTTTCAGAGTAAAGCACTTCTGAGTTCACACATTAATCTGGTTAGAAAATAAAAAAAGACATACATTGTACAAATCAAATAGATTGTTCAGACAATTCAACCTACTGAGAGGGCAGGAACTGAACCAACTACTCAAATTATTGCACACATCCTCAGTGTATTGCTTCATGTACAGTTTTGTAGCTAGTTTATCAGTGAGATCCAGTTTTTCTGTAGAAAAGATCAGCTTTTTGCCTCCACCGAGCTCTGTAAAAGATGGAAACATGTACGTTATTGAGTTCTAGTTATCTGACAACATATACTTCTGGTTTGTGTGTCTTGTGTTCATGAGATGTTTTTGCATGTTTAAATTTTCCAGTTTCATCCATTAGTTTGTTTTTCATGTTTTACTGTTTAAATGTTGCTGAAAAGGCAAGAGACCTTTTAATTACAGGAATGAAATATAGCCTCTTTATTTCAAAAGCATTTGAGATTAAACAAAAAGATATTGTTCTCAAATCAAAACTTGCATTTTGTCTTTCAGCTGACGAAAAAAGAAAAGAAAAAGAAAAGTCATCTAGAACAGTGTTTCCCAACCGGGGTGCCGTCTGTCGAGAGCAGGGGTGCCGTGTAAAAAATCATTTTTTAATATTTTTAAATTGCTAAAATGTTCAAAAAAGCATCTATTATATAATATCCATTTCTGATGTCGCCAATAATTAGAGATGCACCGAAATTTCGGCTGCCGAAAATTAGTTCAGCGCTCAGGTTTCACTTTCACGTGTGACGCTCTGCGTGTTATCCACTCTGTGTGTGTGTGCGCTCCGCTCAGTCGCTCCACTCATATACCGTTCATGCTCATCGGAACAGCAAAGTCCACTCAAACATTGAGCCGACAGGAAACATGGATGTAGTACAGTATTGTTTCTGTCTGCAATAGCCCTACTGTGTTGTAACATGGTGTGGTATACTGCAGTTCTTCCCTGTTGTACCGAATATCTATACTTTTCAAATTATCATATCGAAGTTAGAAATTCAAATATTGTGAGAATTTATTTTGTATGGGTGCCACAAGTTTGTTAAAATTTCCAAAGGGTGCCGCCGCGACTAAAAAAAGGTTGGGAAACACTGATCTAGAACATTTAAATTCTGGATAATTACTGTCATTAATGTTAAATAACTGTTTTGATTGTGTCTATTCAGAAACTGATAACTTGACTCTTAAATGAACTAAACTAGTCTCCTCTAGTATGAATTGTAACACACTCTTACCGTTCAGTGTTTTTCTGATGGATTGATCAAGAGCAGAAGGATCTTTGCCATTCAAAACAGCGAGATTCATGTCCACAAGATCCATGAGCACCTGGTAACCCTTTTCTGCAGGTGGGGCTTTAGGATCTTTTGAAGAAAACACACATTGAACAAACATGAACACACTGCAGAATGTCTTGAATGTAAGTGCTTTACATGCCCAAATGCATGATCTTCAGATATCAGGAGTTTCCCACAAGAACAAGCAAACATACACATTTAAGATGCTTTGATTTGAAGCTAGAATGAATTTGATGACATTCTCATGATCTATTCGGTAACAATTTACAATAAGATGCATTAGCAATATGTTACAGTATTTATTAAGTTAGTAATGTTAGTAAAAATACAACAGTTCATTGTTAGCTCAGGTCCACTGGATAATATTAATAGATACAACTTTTGATTTTAATAATGTATTAGTAAATGTTGAAATTAACATGATAAAAAAAAGAAAGTATTTTTCATTTGAAAATTGAACTTTATTGTAAAATGTTACTACAGTATATATTTATACCTGGCAAGTGATATGGAATTAATTATGTGTCACTAACAGTCTTTAAAACCAGATTACAGATTATCATCATTATAGCTCATCTTTTATTTTTCACCTTTATAGAGTTTCACATTGTATTTGTCAGCAGGAAGCACGAACAGATCAGTAGACGAAAAAAAATCAAACCTATCCATAAATAAATGCAGCAATGCAAAGAAATGCTTTACCTTTCCCCATTTCCTCAAACATCTCCGATTGTATTAAAGCTAATGAAGGTTTAAAGAAATCTGGGGAAAAAGTCAAATATAATCAGAGTTCACATGATAATGAAATGACTGTCAACTTTAGGTAGAACTGAATCTTAAAATGCAGCTTCACCTTTTATTTTTTGCCAGATGTTCTTAATGTTCTCATCTCCATCAGCTAAAGCGCTGCCACACAGAGCTGCAGAAAATACATTTATGTTTAAAAGTGTTTACAATAAATTAAACGAAAACATAATTTTAAAACAAAATATGCAAAATAACGGTCTAATGCAGGGGTCTCCAAACTCGGTCCTGGAGGGCCGGTGTCCTGCAGAGTTTAGCTTCCTAATTAAACACACCTAAACCAGCTAATCAAGCTCTTACTAGCCATACTAGAAACTTCCAGGCAGGTGTGTTGGGGCAAGATGGAGCTGGTCTCTGCAGGACACCGGTTTTATGTTGTAAAACTCACTGTGCTGTTAAAATGATAAATGATTTTTAGCATTTCTATACCTGTAATTTTGCAAATATTAATACACTCTTATGTGACAGAGTTTGTTACCTTGCAGGTACAGCATGTCCATTTCATCCTGAGGTTTTTTCTTTGAGCCTTTGTCAAACTGGCTGCCGAAGCTGGAGGTTCCCACAAAAGCTCCAGTGAGAGAATAACCTGCTTCATGTGGACTGATCTCAAACCAGGAGTCTGCAGATATAAAACACAACCATATAACAACTGACACGAGCACATTAACTCACTTTAATTCTTTCAGACACCAACACAGACCTTTCTCATCCTTGCTCTGTTTGTATTGCTTGTCAATCGCTGTGTAGATGGGAAACGGGTCTTCACTGTGCTGGTTCTGCTTCTCTGTGAGTGTGTGTTCGTCAATCTGAAGAGAATATATATATATATATATATATATATATATATATATATAACGTCACCTGATCAAACCCGGAAAACAGGTTTCATCGCTTCCGCTAGTCAGAGAACGTGTTAACAGCTGTATTAAATAATGGCGATATCTATGGACTTATAAGGTAATCAGTCAAACTAGCGAGCTGTTTTTATTGTTGACCTAAATGTTAGTGAAAAGAATAAAAATAAAAAACTTTTAGATATCAATCCGCATATGTGATGGACATTGGTTATCATCATCTTTGGTATCTACTTTTAAGGCATCTAGAGTAAAACAGCTTCATATTTAACAAAGCATATGCAAAACGCTTGAACCGGAAGCGAAGAGACCTGTTTAACAGAATACAGAAGTCTGTCATAAACCCTATTGAAATAGCACAGACTAAAAGACCCATCTTGGGATTTAAGAATCTAAATCAATAACAATTTGTTAAAATGAAGATACATAAAACTAGGAGCATTACGCAGATATATTTGTTCGGTACACATGTATGCGTACAGAACCGAAAGACCCCTACAAAAAATTTCCGGTACGTTACAACGCTAATACTAAACATATGAAGTATAAGATGTTTTACCTGACTGCAGTGTATCTTGAGTTTCTGCAGGCTTTGAAAAACTTTTTGTCTCCTTTTGACTACAAACTCCTCCTCCTTCGTATGTAGAGAGTGTGCGATTCTCACCTCACTGCTCCAATGGAGATATAGACAGACATACTAATATTTCGTATATTTTTTAAATATTAGATTTGAATACAGTTAACTTAATTATGAACAGATCGCAGAATGATCCAGTTTGTAATAGACATTAACTGTGTTTATGCAGTACTTGCAGTATGTACAATTGCATTCGAAATTATTCAACCCCTGGAGACCGTAATAATTTACAAATGTAAGCTTTTCTAAAGATTCAGATTATTATTCTTTTTTTTTTTCTTTTTTTTTTAAATTGAATCTGTAACAGTTTAGTAGCAAATTAAAAGTGATAATGTCAATATATATACAGTATATAATGTAATGTTTTTGAGTTTTAGGATTTAATTTTTTTTGTAATACAGCTATGTCATAATTATTCAACCCCTATTCAAAATGCCTGTTTTTAAGTTGCTTATTTGTACAGTGTGTTACAAAATTGTGTCAAAACACAATTAAGCTTTATGGGCATTATGGATTCTTTTAATTATCAGGCCATTTTGGCAAGAATTGTGATTCAGTGCAGAGACTGAAGCTTGATGATCAATGGACTTTCTTGCAGGACAGCCTTCCCAAAGTACACGTCCAAATCTACTTATGCTTAGTTCAGGGATCAGTCTTAGAGTTGTTCAGTCTTCAGATTTAAATCTCATTGAAAATATTTAGTAGCAACGTGAAAACCAAAGATTATCAGTGATCTGGAAGCTTCTTCAAGTGAGGAATGGGTCAAGAATGCAGTTGAGAGGTGACAGAAGCTTCTAAGCACTTACAGGCAGCGTTTATTTGACTTTTGGTGGTTGAGTAATTCTGTATGTGAATGTTTAGAGCCAGTTAGAAGTTTTTCATTTTTCATCAACTTTACGTTCTCCGAATCACTCAAATGTGTGTTAATAAACTCTCTCTCTAATAGTTTACTGATGCTTTGGTTGAATTGTTTTCATAAAACTTTGTTCTCGGCAGGCGGCAGCAAAATGTCTCGCAGGTCAAGGGGGTTGAGTAATTATAATGAAGTGCACAGATTTCATCATTGCTGGAATCTGAGCAGGATTACAGACCTTTCCTGGAGTTTGGATGCACTCATCTGTTATACAAAAGAGTCAACATTCAAGTTACACAATCCTAACTCAAATATAAATTATTAAACCAGTGTTTTGTTTTTTCTTTAAATGTAAGTTGCTAACAGTGGTAGTTCTAGATTTAACTAAAGCAATAAGCCCGAAGAAGCTGTGGTTTACAGTGACTTTATAACAGTTAAGGGGTGTTGTTAAAACCCCCTTAGCTGTTATAAATTCACTGTAAGCCACGGCTTGTAAACCATCTATCCGTTTTATAATAGTGTGTAAGTCATTGGTATTGGCCAAGTTTTATTTAGAATTAAAGCTCATTATTGAAAAATGCTGGATTCACTTACATTACATATACATTTAGTCATTTAGCAGTCGCTTTTATCCAGAGCGACTTACAAATGAGGACAATAGAAGCAATCAAAACCAACATCATTTGTGATCCTGGAGCACAAAACCAGTCAAAAGGGTACATTTTTTTACACATTTGGTCGAGATACAACTATTTGAAAATCTGGAATCTGAGGGTGCAAAAAATATATAAATATTGAGAAAATCGCCTTTAAAGTTGTCCAAATGAAGTTCTCAGCAATGCATATTACTAATCAAACATTAAGATTTAATATATTTACAGTAGGAAATTTACAAAACATCTTCATGGAACATGATCTTAATATCCTAATGATTTTTGGCATAAAAGAAAAATCTATAATTTTGACCCATACAATGTATTGTTGGCTATTGCTACAAATATACCCCAGCGACTTAACACTGCTTTTGTGCTGCAGGGTCACATTTATGCTATTGTGCTGTCACTTAGAAATATTAAGACATTAATTCTAATTGCCTGTTGTAAAAGCTTTAAGACATATACTCACTATTCTTGTCTAGTCTTGAAAACTCCAGAGATTCACTGATAACAACAGCAGCCGTGTTCTCTCGGATCGGGCAGAAGATGCTCTTTTATAGGACTCTAGATCTCATCGTGAGGCGTGGAGATGATGAACGTGGACTTCAGACTACCGAAAAACAAAAGTTCTTCCATGGAATTTCTTTGTAGCTGGAGGGGAGGGTGGAGCGAAAAAGCTTAATGTGAAAATGAGGTAAACGTCAAGGTCAAGGTGGTATTTATTGTCTCCCTTAGGAGAAATTTGTTTTGGATAAGAGAACTGGTGTACATCAACACACAAAAAACAGAGAACATTAACAGCCAGTAATCTTATAATCCTACATCATAAAAACAGTACCGTGTAAATAATAAATTACTTTTCAACTCCACCCTCAGTTATCTGATATACCAACTATTATATAACAATTTTCCTTTTTCTTCCCTTTTAAACATCCTGCCGTAATTGCTCGATAATTAATTTAACAGACAATGGGACAAATTAATATTTATATTGATTATTCCTATATAATCGAACCCTGTATCTTCTGCCAGAATTCATCAGCACATACTCTGGGTACAACACATGCGAAGAGTCCAGTAAAATCTTGTTGGCCTGCTGGATCGTACACAAAAATAAATAAGCTTTCCATTGATGTATGGTTTGTTAGGATAGGACAACATTTGGTCGAGATACAACTATCTGAAAATCTGGAATCTGAGCGTGCAAAAAAATATAAATATTGAGAAAATCGCCTTTAAAGTTGTCCAAATGAAGTTCTTAGCAATGCATATTACTAATCAAACATTAAGATTTAATATATTTACAGTAGGAAATTTACAAAACATCTTCATGGAACATGATCTTAATATCCTAATGATTTTTGGCATAAAAGAAAAATCTTTAATTGTGACCCATACAATGTATTGTTGGCTATTGCTACAAATATCCCCCAGCGACTTAACACTGCTTTTGTGCTGCAGGGTCACATTTATGCTATTGTGCTGTCACTTAGAAATATTAAGACATTAATTCTAATTGCCTGTTGTAAAAGCTTTAAGACATATACTCACTATTCTTGTCTAGTCTTGAAAACTCCAGAGATTCACTGATAACAACAGCAGCCGTGTTCTCTCGGATCGGGCAGAAGATGCTCTTTTATAGGACTCTAGATCTCATCGTGAGGCGTGGAGATGATGAACGTGGACTTCAGACTACCGAAAAACAAAAGTTCTTCCATGGAATTTCTTTGTAGCTGGAGGGGAGGGTGGAGCGAAAAAGCTTAATGTGAAAATGAGGTAAACGTCAAGGTCAAGGTGGTATTTATTGTCTCCCTTAGGAGAAATTTGTTTTGGATAAGAGAACTGGTGTACATCAACACACAAAAAACAGAGAACATTAACAGCCAGTAATCTAATAATCCTACATCATAAAAACAGTACAGTGTAAATAATAAATTACTTTTCAACTCCACCCTCAGTTATCTGATATACCAACTATTATATAACAATTTTCCTTTTTCTTCCCTTTTAAACATCCTGCCGTAATTGCTCGATAATTAATTTAACAGACAATGGGACAAATTAATATTTATATTGATTATTCCTATATAATCGAACCCTGTATCTTCTGCCAGAATTCATCAGCACATACTCTGGGTACAACACATGCGAAGAGTCCAGTAAAATCTTGTTGGCCTGCTGGATCGTACACAAAAATTACTCAATTACTCAAAAAACTCAAAACTGTTGTAAAGAACTGAGTGTCTGTTTCCCCATAGTTTTTCCTGCCACTCTCACCAAGTTATTTATTTGAGCTCTCACTGTTAAACTCCTAAACCATACAATGACAAAAACTCGTTGCTTTATAAAAAAATTTGCATTATATTGCTACTCACTCCAAATGGTCGTAATCTAAAAAAATGTAGGCACTGATGAATTCTTGTACAAACACTTGACACCTGTGTGTGCCATTAAAGATCACTATCGATGTGGACCCTCAAATATTTATACGAACCAACCTGCTTAATATCTTGACCATGAACCACAACAGAGCTACTGTCCCCCACTGATCTGGGGTCTATGATGACCTCTTCCGTTTGCTTAACATTAATCTGCAAATAGTGGTCGTCACACCAGCCCACAAACCCTTCTACAACATCTTTGTAATCATTAATAATGAACTGGTTTGATTACTGACTGATGCTGTCATAAAGAGTAAATAAAAATGGTGAACTTACACAACCTTGTGGTGCCCCTGTACTACTTACTGCAACACCAGACAGCACTGAATTAAACTTCACCTGTTGTATCCTATTTATACAAATTTCTCCAATGTGAGATTGAATCGAGTTAAACGCAGAACTAAAATCAATAAAAAGAAACCTAGCATAAGCACCTGGACTCTCCAGATGCTTTAAAACAAGATGCGTTAATGTAGAAATTGCATTGTTAGTGCCACGATTACTTTTGTTTGCAAATTGGTACTGATCTAAGGATGGCTAAAATTTTTTGGAATTGGAATTATAATAGATTTTTTTCCAAAACCTCTGGTACTGTATGCATATCAGTTGAGAGCTGGAAAAGGCGATGCCAGGCTGGTGTGAGCTCCTCAACAAATGCCTTCAAAAGAAAGCATGACATACCATCTGGTCCTGTTGCCTTGCAAGAGCATAACGTTTTAAAAAACCCTTGTAACATCCCCTTGATATATTAATATGTGTGTTTGTTTAAAGCGTTTTTATTCTAATATGCTGTTTTGATTTCAGCAGTTGTTCTGGTATCATTACTGGAGTCGTGAGGAGCTGAGGGTCAATCTCAGCCTTTTTGCAGAAGAAGAAAACTTGTTATATAATCTCATTATAATACTGCATTACTAATGCTCTCACTCTCACTTACTGATTTTATGGTATTGCTTTGGGAAATTCTTTCTCTTATTATAGCTTGCCTTATGCAGAGTGTCTGATAAAAGCAGTGAAGCTTTCTGAAATATTAAGAGGAAGCTCAAATTGAATTTTCACATTGAAACTTGGTGTGGAAAGTCCAGAGAGAGAGAAACAGATAAAACCAGTGCACTTTTAATGTAGTCTATAATTGGGAAAATCTGCACTAGGGAAAATGTATCTGCTTAGCCAAAGAAGGGTGCATATTTAATAGTTTAAACAGGCGCTGCTAATTTAACATGCCTGTTTTGATGTTGATATATCTGAAGATTCTCAGACTATGTGAAGGTTTTAGTTTGGTGGTAAATGTATTTTTTGAAATGCAAATCAGAAATTAAATCAGTTTCCTTGGAACTCACACATAATAAACTCATGGACTGTATATTAACTCAGCATTTTGATGCTTGTTAATCATTATGTGTTATAAGTTTTAATGCAGCCCAAACACTTTAAGATCGAAGTTCAATGAGGAAATGCCAAATAAAAAAATAATCTTAATAATCTAATCTGAATAGAGTCTAAATTCATAAAAGGTCTATAATAAATGTCACGATTGTATATTATTGACATTAGATTAACAATTACCTCAATTTTAAATAATAAAGACATTTTAAATAAATGTTATTGTATCCTTCTGTTATTGTATTTTGTCTTGGTTTTGTAAAATGCTGTTTGTAAAATGAATTGTAAAATACATTATGTACTAAATGTTATGTGATGTGACTTATCTAAACAAGTAATTATAAAAAAAAAATAAAAAAAAAAACATGCACAAATAAAGGAATCAAATTCAAATCCTAAGTAAATAAATAACCAACCAACCAAGTGGCACAGATATTAAATCACTAAACATTAAATTGTAAGTATAAATTTTTATATATTTATATGTAAAATGTAAATATTTACAATACATTTATATATTTATTATTATATTTAATTTTCTTATTTTTTAATTGTTTTATTTTATATTTATATTTATATAAACAGTTTTAATTTTAATATATTTTTAAATGTATAAAAGCGTAAATTTAACATTTAAAAAGCCTTTCTACAGCTTATCTCTCAGAGGTATTGCTGCATCTCCAAGTGGGCGTGGCTGATTCAAATGGGTTAAAGAGAAGGTCCATACCTAACCCCACCCCTAATCTTAACCCCTCTGACTTGAAGGTCTCCGCCTACTTGTGGCATAAGCTCCTCCCACTGTTGCAAAGGTGAAAAGATGACGTTACATCAATCAAGTCCTACCAACAGTGTCCATCTGTCCAATAAACTAATGGCATTTGATTATTTTTAAAACTTTTATTTTTATGTTATTTTTTGTAATGTTCAGTGAAATATACAGTATAATGAAATATATATTTTTTAAATGTATGAAATGAAAACATTTTAAATTATTTACACAAAAAAAATTTTTTTATGTAGGTATGGAGTTTTTTTTTTCTTCTTTCTTTCTCTGTGATAGGTGTAAATACACCGTTGGGAAAATGAATGAAACTATAGTGAGAGTGCAGGTTTATTTTCTAAAAATCCAAGCATGCCCATAGTTGAAGAAACATCAGAATCAGAATGAGCTTTATTGCCAGGTATGTTTACACATACGAGGAATTAGTTTTCATGACAGAAGCTTCCACAGTGTAACAGAATGACAGTGACAGAACAAAAAACACAGATAATAAAAATCCCGCGGCGAATAGAACGGCTTGCAATTAATGAAGAGCACTTCTAGATCTGAACAGCACATCTTCTTTAACACAGTTACATCTGTACACCACCTCCCATTGATGTAAAAGCATGCCCCGCCACCACGTGATTTCCCTGTTGATTCTGCTTCGCGATCTGCTCTGAACAGCTGAAAGCCCAGGAGACTCAACGCACTGTCCGGGATTGCGTCTTTCAGCCAGGTTTCCGTGAAACACAGAGCAGCAGAGTTTGAAAAATCCTTATTTGTCCGGGAGAGCAGAAGGAGTTCGTCTGTTTTGTTGGGTAAAGAGTGGAGGTTCGCCAGATAGATGCTTGGCAACGGCGTTCTGATTCCGCGCTGTCTGAGCTTGACGAGCGCGTCGGCTCGCTTCCCCCGTCTGCGCGTCCTGAAGTGCTTGATCAGCGCCGCAGCTCCCCCGACTACAATGTCCAGCAAAACATCAGAATAATCAAAAACCGGTGAAATATTGGGTGGTGTGTACTTCCGAATGTCCAGCAATTCGTCTCTGGTGAAACTGATTGCAGGGATATAACTAAAGACAGGACAAACTAACAAAAACATAAAAACAACTGCGGAGCACGCCACGGAGGCAGCCATCAGCGTCGGCGCCATCTTACTAAACCTATTTACATATCATGTTATATAATATTACAATTCTACATTATATTTTATTTACATTATTTTATTTTCTATATAATAATTTATTTTCTATATTATACTCTATTTTCTTACATAGTTTCTTACATAGATTATTCTTATTTTCATTACCTGAATTTCTTCTGCTGTGAGTTGAATTCTCTTTAGATTTGGCTATTTTTGGGTTATTGTGAAATAAAAGCTTTGCATCATCATCACACTCTGTTGGGAAATCTGACAACAAGATTCACAACATCTTACACAATTCACAACACTGCTCCCAAAATATGTTCACTTATTTTACAGTTTTTGACAACTATTATTGTTTTAACCACCTTGAACATAATTTAGTGGAATAATTCAGATTTTTTAAATGTTTTAAATGTTTTTGTGTGTGTGTGTGTGTGTGTGTCTGTGTGATTCTTAAAATGTTTTTTTTAATGCCTTGCTGTGATCAAAGCTGCATTTTCAGCATCATTACTCCAGTCTTCAGTGTCACATTATCTTCAGAAATCATTCTAATATTAAATATTAACAAAATATTAACACGAATATTAACAGTTGTGCTGCTTTATATTTTTGTGGAAACTGCAATACATTTGATCATTTTAATATGTCCTTGCTGAATGAAAGTATTAATTTCTTAAAACAATAAAATAAAAATACTTATCCCAAACTTTTGACTGGTAGTCTATACTTTTTTTTTTTTGCTGTGTAACAATTTTATATGTCTATTTTACTTTATTTTTTTAGAATTTAATATTGTTGTAATATTAACACATTCATTAGAAGTTTCTGGTCATTTTCAGTTGCATATAATCAACACTTAATGTGTTAAAATGACATGTCTCAGTGTGTTAAAACTCTTGCATGTTTTGATGCGTCTTTATCTTTATATTTTTATTTCATATTTACATTTAAAATGTTTTAACTTTACTGTATTTTTGCATTTGGATTTGATTATACAGTTTATTGAACATTAACAAAATACTATGACTTGTTGGCTAATAAATGACTTCTGCATGATTTGTAATGCCACATTTGTTTTTGGTTTATAGTTAAGGCAACTTCACGTTGATGATAATGTAAAAATGTTAAAGAAATGTTAAAGAAACAGGATGAAATATAAGTTAACCTGTGCAACATTTGACCTTGTGTGTTACAGCAAACGTGCATAAATCGTTTTCCTTTCTAACATTTCAGAGAAAAGACCGCCTATGAACGTGTTCAATGAGAGCAACCTGATGCCTGCGAATCAAACTCCTAATTTTTAACTCACATTTTTAACCCTCACCCACACACTTATCTGATGACTTGACCTTCAGCAATTATTCTGGTAACAAGGAAATTTCATGAAAGAACATCGTGTGCTCTCTATGTGTGATTATAAATAAGTTCATGTTTTTACTGTATTTTTCCATCAAATAAAAGCAGCTAAATAAATATTCTAAAAAATATTCCAAACCTTTGACTGGTAACTACCACAAGGATATAAGTGAACAGTTGTAGTCCTTATATGGTAACTTATGTAAATAATTCCCATTTGATGTATGACTTGAGTAATTTACGGAAAGCCAAAAATAACTTAAATATGCATTAATGTGATATAATTTTATTGTAATTTTTACAAAAAAAAAAATATATAAAAAAAAAAATCTAAACTTTTTTTTAATTCAAATTTATCAAATGATTCTCAAAAAAAAAAAAGTTCAGATTATAGATTTCAACTTTAATATCAACACAACTGTTTTAGAGATGTGAGCATTCGAATCCCAGCAAAGGTCAGATTCTGCATTACTTTAATAAACTGGATTATTCTGAGAATAACTAATCAAAGTGAACCACAGACCAAATTGTATTCAAATCTAAAATCAAAAATAGATTAAATATCAGTAGGCGGTCTTTCTGTGTCGCAGCAGCAGTGAGGTGAGAATCAAACACTCTCTGAATAATAATGAGGAGGAGTTTGTAGTCAAAAGGAGACAAACTGTTCTTCAAAACCTGCAGAAACTCAAGATACACAGCAATCGGGTAAAACATTTTATGCCATATATCTTCCTGCTATTCTTTCTTCCTATAAATGGTGCTGTATTTGATGAACATCAAATGTTTGCAAAATCAAACGATTGTGTATAATCCCAGTATTCTATATATGAGCAATATCACACTCATACCCGTGGCATGTGATATCGCTCTATATCAGACTGGCTGTGATTCAGCCGTGATATAGAGCGATATCACACGGGTGATACTGCGTTTATACAACAGTTCAATGGAACAGGTGTGTAAACAAATAAGAAACAACCACGGAGTGTCTTAAAAAAAATTGTATGCAGAACTACTTTCTTCAGCCACAGACTCAAATCTTGGTTTGACAGTTTAACAGCTGAGCCCAAGCCTCCATTACTAATTCAAAAACCTTACTTTAGAATTAGTAACGAAGGACCGTTGAGTTGCTTTATTAAAAGCCTATTGTGGAGTTTGTAATTATTTTACAATAATTGTGCTGTGTAAATAACCAGGAGAAAACCTTATTTTTAGAGAACAGTTTATTAATTCATTGGAACAGAGGCAATCATAGTTGTAACCCAGCTAACAATTTTTGGTTCCCAAAAACTTAGTTTTTATGGTTTATTTTTGGTTAGCCAGGAAAGTTTTCTTAACTTGATTTTGGTTTGTAGAACGTTCCCACAACGTTACTCTAACGTTCCCAGAATGTTCGTTTTTTTTTTTTTGGTTTGTAGAACGTAATTCTAACATTATTATAGCATTCTCAGAACGTTAGTTTTTGGTTCCCAGAAGGTTAGCCTTTGGTTTATAGAATGTTATTCTAACGTTAATCTAACACTCCCCTAATGTTATTATAACGTTCCCAGAACGTTATTTTGTTAAGGTTTGTTTTTGGTTAGCCAGGAAAGTTTTCTTAACGGAAATAGAATGTTCGTTTTTAGTTTGTATAACGTTATTATAACATTATTTTAATGTTCCCTATGATCACCCCACTGTACATCAGTAATCATCCAGCACACTCGTGACCCAGTATAGTATAAGCAGCATGGAAATGATCTGTATGGATGCCTAATCAGTATTATAAAAAACATATCTTGTTTTTATCTATTGTTTTATATATTACAATCCAGCAAATTTATGATTTCTGTTATCACTCTATGCTTAAAACCCTGGCTTAATATTATAATTTAAAACGTGTATTGATTGATCCAATTTCTGTATTTTAATACATGCTGCATTAAGCGAATTTCATGGCTCTGTAAGTCCTTATGCAAAAACACCTGCAACGTTTTCATTGGAAAGATAGTTTTACAGGGTTATAAAAATAACCTAAGAATAACCATTAGGGAACATTCTGTATAAGTTATTTTTAGGTTATTTTAAAAATAACCACCCTGCAACGTTCTGGGAATGTTATTTTATGGTTGCAAAGAATAACTTAAGAATAACCATTAGGGAACATTCTCTATAAGTCATTTTTAAGTTATATAATAATAACCACCATGCAACATTTGTTATTTAATAATAACCAACATGCAACATTTTTTGTTATGCTGGTTGAAAGTCTCTTCACATCACGATAGCAATCATTAAGTTAAGTGGTCTGCTGCGCAGCGTCTTCACACACATCACACTCTCACACACACACACACACACACACGTCTTCACATCCAGTGCGAGGACTGGAATTGGGAACGATGTAGCCTATTGTAGTAATGTTGTCTTTGGTGTTCTGGTCTATGAGCGTAAATGCGTTCAGGGGGCGTGGCTTTGGACGACGATTGCAGGGAGGGTGGGACGTTCGATTTCAGTGCTATCAGGCTAAAGTTAGCATTTTCCAAGATCTCCTATTGCGCCTTTAACGTAAGTATTTGGTTCCCAAAAAAAATAACCAAACGGGAACCAAAAATGTACGCTAAGGGAACATTCTGTTAGCTCGGAATCACATTTGTTGATAATCAAATCAACATGGTTGATTTGATTATTAATGATCACCTATTTTTTTTTCTTTAAAGCTGCAGTCCGTAACTTTTTTTGGTTAAAAATTATCCGCAATCAATTTTTGAGCAAGTACATAACCAGCCAGTGTTCAAAACGATCTCCTTATCTTAACCCGATTCACAATGGTAAGCTTGTAATAATGTTTTATCATTTGAGTGGTACTGGTAGGATTTTGCGGTAAATAAGAGCATGGCGCTGCGTCATTACGTCATGTCTGTACACGTAAAGAAGCTGTCCTGGCCAGTAGGCTATATCGTGTGAGTGGATGCTGCAGTTGGCTGATCATAGCCTTTTCTTACATCAGCTGGAATAATTAAACTTGTCATTTTAGAATGAGTTCTAAGGAACATTAAATTGCTTTTTGAGGTTAAAAGAACACTTTCTTTCGATGACATTCAAATAGTATGACAATTAGAGTATACTGTACTGAAATTGAAATCTACAGATAAGGCTAATACTAAATACACAAAGTCACACAATGTTGATGTTGTTAACATTAACAATTTGAGATTTTAATCAGCTTTGGTAGCATGATTTATTGCATGTTAATTTGTTAACATGTAACTTGTTCAGATGACATTTCAGTTTTATTCATCAGGACAATCTTAACTTGCCTCCACAGTTGACCACATTAAACAGAGGGATGTGAATCACGGTTGGAGCGTTTTCGCCTGTGAGCACACCGAAGTCCTTCGGGTTCTGTGAGTCTTCACTGGGAATGTTGACACCAGGGAAAGAGATGTTTGCCCAGGTAGCCAGCGCAATCGGGCCAATTGCGGCTGAGTGTCGGCTCACTCGGCTGTGTTCCGGCAGCAGCTCACCGAAAGTGAGCCAGCTCTGGCCCAGTAATGGTTGCCAGATTTGGCTAGGCTTTGGATGTGCGGACCTGGCCCGATTTGCACTGAGACATGGCACATTTAGCCACATTCGGCACGATTACGGACCATAAGTGCTGGTCTGATTTTGGCTGAGATATGGGTATGCAGACCCAGACCAGTTTAGGTTGAGTGCTAGAGGTAGGTCTCTGTATACAATGTGGTAAATAGTATGTAGCAGTGACACTTAAACTTAAACATCTTTTACCTGCCTATGTTACGTTATTTGTTTGTGTATTTTTCTTTTAATTTTAATTCCTATTAATATTGTTTTTCCTTTTATCAAACATTCTCTTTTTTTCTATAACTACATTTGGAAATGTATGATTTAATTCATATAACGAAACAAGCTTCGCTATATGAATTAATATAATAATGAACCATAACTGGTTAAGGGAACATTAACATAATTTTTGCTGTATGAGTTTCAAGACATGCGCACTAGCTTTGACATTTAATGACAAAACCTGACGGGCTTTTTGTGCTGCTAATTGCCAGAAGACCAGAAGAACTTGTTACTTTGGTGAGTAAACATTTAATAATCTAACATATAATATAATTTTAACAAACCGTTCTGCACATGTAATATCAAAGTCATGTTTATTTATAATGAAGCTATAATTGTGAGTTTGCTGACATAGTGCTAGAGTTTAGCTCCAACCATAATCAAACACACCTGATCCAGCTAATCAAGGTCTTCAGGATTACTAGAAACTTCCAAGCAGGTGTGAGTTGGAGCTAAACAGTGCAGAGCTGTGGCCCTCCAGGAATTGAGTTTGACACCACTGTATTGTGACTGGTCATATATATATATATTTTTTTTTCAATTAGTGCAAAGAAATGCAAGTACAGGCAGTACATCAGATGGAGAGATTTAAAAGTTCGTCCAAAGATGGCTACTTCTCACTATGGACAGAGATGGGGGAAGAAAAGAGCGGGCTGGAATGCAAACAAATTCTTCCCAAGGTATGTTCCAAATGTTAACATTTACCAGAGTTACCATTCATGTTATCAGTCTGAGATTGTCTGAATAATCATACATGCCATTGTCTGTTCCCCTTTTTGTCTCTCTTTCTGTCAATCTGTCCCTCTTTTAGGGAACGCTTACTTGAGGAAGCTGCTGGATTTTTGTAACATCAATCATATTTTCTTTGTGTCATTTCTATACTTGGGGGGGGGGTATTTGGCATTGGCCACAATCACACCGACGAGAAATGAAACCCTTTACCAGTACTGGCTCGAGTCTGGGTACTGAAATTGGGCCACCACCACCGGCATTGGGCCACAATCACACCGGCATTGACCACATTAATCTGCCTACTTGTGGCATAAGCTCCTCCCACTTTCGCGAAAGTGACTTATCAGTCTGAGATTGTCTGAATAATCATACATGCCATTGTCTGTTCCCCTTTTTGTCTCTCTTTCTGTCAATCTGTCCCTCTTTTAGGGAACGCTTACTTGAGGAAGCTGCTGGATTTTTGTAACATCAATCATATTTTCTTTGTGTCATTTCTATACTTGGGGGGGGGGTATTTGGCATTGGCCACAATCACACCGACGAGAAATGAAACCCTTTACCAGTACTGGCTCGAGTCTGGGTACTGAAATTGGGCCACCACCACCGGCATTGGGCCACAATCACACCGGCATTGACCACATTAATCTGCCTACTTGTGGCATAAGCTCCTCCCACTTTCGCGAAAGTGACATCAATAATTGAATAAACTGCCTTGTCTCAAGTTACTAGCAATAGCACAAGAATACAAATGAAACAAACTTTAATATATAAATAAAACTCTATAGGTCAAAAAAGAAGCCATATCTAAACATGATCCAGAAGCGCAGGCGTTTTCTCTGGGCCAAGGCTCATTTAAAATGGACTGTGGCAAAGTGGAAAACTGTTCTGTGGTCAGACGAATCAAAATTTGAAGTTCTTTTTGGAAAACTGGGACGCCATGTCATCCGGACTAAAGAGGACAAGGACAACCCAAGTTGTTATCAGCGCTCAGTTCAGAAGCCTGCATCTCTGATGGTATGGGGTTGCATGAGTGCGTGTGGCATGGGCAGCTTACACATCTGGAAAGACACCATCAATGCTTCTTTTGTTTTTTAACACAGACTGACAGACAGCAGGTATACTAAGAGTTTAATTTATAATACTGGCTAAGAAAATTACAATATACTTAACATTCTGGCATTCAGTGATGTAGCCTAACTTATGTTCTCTGCATGAAGTAACGTCTGGCAGTCACAGCCTGTGCTTATTAGAAAGCAAACAAATAGCATTTATAATCATTAATTTTCCTTAGCATATGCTATGATAAATCTGAACATTTGTGTAAAATAATGGAGCATTAGGTCATGAATATTGCCGTCATTGAAATGTATTGGTTGAACGAACCCTGCATTTAATGAGTGAATGCCTACGATATAAAAGTTAGCCTATCAGACAAACTAGAGTTCTGTTTTTCCGAATATCTGCACTATTGCAAATGTACAATAAACAACAAGTTACTGAGTAACTTTCAGACACAAAATTCTGTTTTGCCCCATCAATGCATCTCCGAGCAACAGTGTTTTGTTTCTCAGCATTACACGGACCAGTAAATGGTTCAAACAGGCTATTAGTACAGTCCTTTGCTAAGTTAAATGAATTAGCATTTTAAACAAATCGGTTGATTTAAGGATTCAACTCGCTCATTAAGACTTGCTGCCACCTACTGGCGGTTGTAGTTTCATATTTTAAAAAGTAGATCAATCAGTGCAAGTTTCTTTCAGTTGAAACAGCTCAGACTTACATTTTAGTCAGGGACTCGGCTTAAGCCTTGTCTGTGAAACCGGGGGTTTATGTTTTACTACCAAATTATATGTAATATATACAGTAAGTATGATTAATATTTAACTGACACTGCAAAGGTTTCCGCGACCTCTCGCGAGATCTCTGCAAAAAGTCTCTTTTATTTCCAGAACATGATGCATGATGGGATACACTTGGCCTCGTATACTGCTCCGGAGCGGTATTCAAGATAGTATGGATTTTGTGTGTGTTGAGGGAACTGTGCTTTGTTGTTTTTAAGACCCTGGACAGTCTTGCACACACACTTCCTGTTAATTAATTAATTAATTAATCCATTTGTCATGTTCAATGAAATATATAATGAAGTAAAAATTTTAAAAAGTTAATGAAAGTAAAACATTTATAAATACATGTAAAAATATATGTTTGTAGAACAGATCAAATGAAAAGAATATATAATGGATTATCAAATTAAAGCAGAATATAAACAAAACGCATTAATTTATTAGCAATAAATGTTTTCATATAATTGTATACATATATTATAATTGATTTACGAATGTAATGTTTAGTAATTGCATTTAGTGTGTGTTCAGTGTTTCAAATTATTGAAATATCATTTAAATAAATATATTATTTATTAAATGTCCACCGTAGAGATACTCACCGTATTTATAATGAACCCATCATATTTAAATTATGATATATTAATATTATATACTGAAACATCTTATTTATTGTTACTACTGTAAAGCCATATTAAATTATTATGCGATCTCGTTCAAGCAGTATACGAAGCTTTCAGAATCTTTTTGTTGTTGTTGTTTTGTATTTTTAAAAAGAACATTTTAATGTAATACTTAAGTGCATATTTTGAATATTATTAAATACAAAATAAACAGAAAATGGTACAATCGTTGCTGATGTTGTTGTTGTTTTGAACAGGTTGCTTAAATGAAGATATTACAGAAAACATTACTTTTATTATTTCTTCTCCCACAAAATGTGTTGCTCCATCAATGTTCACTAAGAATATTGTATATTTTAATAACAAAAAATAATAATAATCAGGGAAAAAATAGATTTTGTTGGAAAAATGAAAGAAAATAGAGAGAGTGAGTTTGTTTTCTAAAAAAATCAAACGTGGCTGAAGAAACAACGTATTCACATATCCACATTTGATAGCATTATATTATATTAATATTCTATAGTACTTTATTTTCTTACATTATTCGTATTTTCTTTACATTTATTCCTCTGCTGTCAGTTGAATTCTCTTTAACGTGGGTATTTGTGTGATTGTGAAATAAAAGCTTTGCATCATCATCATCATCACACTCTGTTGGGAAATCTGACAGCAAGATTCACAACATCTTTCACAATTCACAACACTGCTCCCCAAAAAAGGTCACTTATTTTACCGTTTTTGACAACTATTATCGTTTTAACCGCCTTCAACAAAACTTAGAACACTGTGAACAAACGTTTGGAATATTTAAGGTGTTTTAATATTTTTGAATGAAGTCTCTTCTGCTCAGCAAGGCTGCATTTATTTGATGAAATAGTATTATCAAATGTATTCTATTCTAATATTGTAAACTGTAAATGATTGCTGTGATCAAAGCTGAATTTTCAGCATCATTACTCTTCAGTGTTGCATGGTGTTTCAGAAATCATTCTAATACTATATTAACAAAAACATTAACATTTGTGCTGCTTAATGTTTTTTTGAGGAAACTGTGATACATTTGATCATTTTAATACGTCCTTGCTGAATAAAAGTATTAATTTCTAACTTATCCCAAACGTTTGACTGGTAGTCTATGCTTCTACACAAAAGACCTGAAGTCTTTAACCCTGAGCACACTCTGGGATTGTGTAACAAAACCACATCTGCAGAGAACAGATCATGCGACTGATAGAGAGATAAAGCTGTATTATAATCACCGAGATTGGGAGGTGTTACTGTAACACATGTTTCAACATCTGTAACATCTCGCCTTTCATCAGAGCAACAGCAGACGTGTTACAAACCAAAACCTGTGCTGAGAGCATTCTGTGAAGCAGAATAAAGCAGAGCCATTTAGCTGTATTATTTTACATTTACTTTGTCTTATCTTCTGAAAAATGTTGTTTATGCTTAAAACAAGAAACAATATCTATCAGTGGGATCAGAACTCACTTCACTAACTCTTAAGTTATGTTGCTACCCAAGTAAATGCATCCCAATTTAAGTGTTTATATATTTGCACTGAAAAAACAAGACAAAAATACTGAGGAAGAGAATCTTTTTTTTTTTTTGCAGTTTATTTTTTATCTGTATGTTTCACTTTAATTTTACTTTACGATAATACCAATAATGTTTGATATTTTTGTAATATTGACACATTAATTAGTAGTTTCTGGTCATTTTCAGTTGCAAATAATCAACACTTAATGCATTGTTAATATGCGTGTTAATATGGCTCACACTGATTGTGTTAAAATTCTGCACGTTTTGATGCATCTTTATATTTGTATTCAATTTTAACATTTAAAATGCTTTCATTTGACTGTATTTTGCATTTTTACTTGAAATAAATTTTTGTTGACATGAAGCATCACAATGGGTGATTTATTAAATTCTATTAAAAAAAGGAAAAAGAAAATGGAAACATTTGTTATTGTAATTGTTTTACCTGTTTTGTGATGTGGCCTTCATTTAACATCAAGACAAATGCTGAAAAACTCTGAGACGTATAGTAAAAGTGTCTGGAGTATAAATGATAATGATAATGTAAAAATGCAAAAGAAACGGGATGAAATATAACTTAACCTGTGCAAGATTTGATCTGTGTTTTTCTGCAAACATGCATGAAAAGACAGTCTATGAATGTGTTCAGTGAGAGCCTGTGACACATTTTTAACACTTATTTTTCAGCACAAACCTTTCATTTTTAACCCTCACCCATACACACATCTGGTGGCTTGACCGTCAGTAATTCTTCTAGTTACAAGGAAATCACATGGAAGAAGATTTTGTGCTCTTGATTATAGATGCTCATGTCCATCATCACCTCCACCCCCCCATGATGATCTAGAGCCCTATAAGAGCATCTTCTGCTCGGTGTGAGGCACAACGCCTGCTGTTATTATCGGTGCATCTCAGGATTTTACAAGACTAGTCAAGAACAGTAAGTGCATGTTTTAAAGCTTTTACAACAAGGCAATTAAAAGTCTTCATGTCTTTATATTTATAAGTGACCACAGAACTATGAATGACGTTAAGTTCTAATTAAAATGTGACTTGCAAACTAGTGAAAACTACACTAGCAACTGCACTTCAAAAGTTTGGAATAATTCAGATTTTTTTGATGTTTTTGAAAAAGTCTCTTCTGCTCATCAAGACTGCATTTATTTGATCAAAAATACAGTAAAAACTGTAATATTGTGTAATATTATTACAATTTGAAACAGCTGTTTTCTATGTGAATATATTGTAAAATATAATTTATTCCTGTGATCAAAGCTGTATTTTCAGCATCATTCCTCCAGTCTTCAGTGTCACATGATCTTCAGAAATCATTCTAAGATGCTGATTTGCTGCTCAAGAAACATTTCTGATAATTTTTTCTTATTATCATTTTTTATGATTACAACCCGTCATATACTATTCATCTATTCATCAAATAATCCTGAAAAAAAAAATTTCAAAAAAAATTTCAAAAAAAAAATGAAACAGCAATAACAATTCATAAAATGATTATGAATAGAAATTATAATAATTTCAATACTGTGATATAATAATATTACTGTGATTTTTACTATATATATATATATATATATATATATATATAAAAAAGATTTTCATCATCTATTCATCAAATAATCCTGAAAAAAAAAAATTCAAAAAAAATTTCAAAAAAAAAAACGAAACAGCAATAACAATTCATAAAATGATTATGAATAGAAATTATAATAATTTCAATACTGTGATATAATAATATTACTGTGATTTTTACTATATATATATATATATATATATATATATATTAAAAAGATTTTCAAACTATAGATTTTAACTTTACTGTCAACTCTATTGTTTTTTTTTTTTAGATGGGAACGTGCACATCTCTGGAAAGGTACGTAAGACCTGGGCTGCATTACTTTAAACAGAGTTCATACAAATGCTGTTTAAAGAAATTCCAGGACTGGAGGACTTTCCAAGCACTGTTTTTGGTTTTCAAGGATGACAATCAGAGCTCCCACTTCAATTCTAAAAAAGATAAATGGATAAAACTGTACAAATAATGTATAACACATGCAACATATTAAAAGGATGAGAACTTTAACAGAGCTTTCAGTGCGCAGAAGAGCATGAACAAAGAGGTTATCAACGTCTTATATGATTTTTATTAAAAGATGCTTTAACAGAAGACTTAAAAACCCATTTAATTCTGTCCCAGTTAAACAGTAATAAAAAATCAATTTGATTTTAAAATAAATCAAAACTAAAATACTACAAATATTATACAATTCTAAAATAAATTATTTTGTAACTTAAGATATGTATATTGTCTTTTAATAATTCAAGCACTTTCAAGTGCCTCTTTATAAACATGCTGTGGTTAATTGGGACACTTTTTGCCATTGAAATGACTGTCAACAGGTGTCCCAGTTAACCTGAATTCACTCCTAAATTTCAGAAAATCAAATTAGTACTTCAAGCACCTTGAACAAAGCCTGTAAACTGGATCATTCTGGGAATAACTGATCACAAGACTAAATTGAACTCAAATGTAAACTCAGAAAAATATACTAAATAGCAGCTTGTGATGTTCAATTCAGTCTGTGTGTCTTTGCAGCCACAGCAGCCATGAGGTGAGAATCAAACACTCTTTAAATAAGAATGAAGAGGCGTTTGTAGTCAAAAGAAGAAAAACTGTTCTAAAAAGCCTGCAGAAACTCAAGATACACTGCAGTAAGGTAAAATATCGTATACTCCTATGACTGCCATTCTCCAAATGGTGTTGTAGCTGATGTTTTCAAAATCAAACCATGTGCATTTCAGGATGCGGTGCCAAACATTGCATTACTGGGTTCTGGAGGAGGACAAAGAGCCATGGTGGGTTTGCTGGGATCTCTGGTTCAGCTTGATAAAGCGGGTCTTCTGGACTGCATCCTTTATCTGAGCGGAGTCTCTGGATCCACCTGGTACGAACCCTGACAAACAACACCCACACAGAGACTGAATTGGGTTGAATGTCAAAAATGAGAGCAGTATGTTCTTCTCTGAAGGTGCATGGCCTCCTTATACCAAGAACCAGACTGGTCCACCAAACTAGAGAAAGTGAAGAACAAAATCATCAAGAGACTCAACGGTCCAGGAGTCAGCTGGGGAGACGCATTTGCCAAACTGAAGAAATATTACTATGAGAAAGACATCTTCAGCTTGACTGACGTCTGGGCAGTGATGGCCGTCACACCATATGTCAAAGAGGTCTGTAACTATTCATAACACAGCCAGGGTTGCCACTCTTAAAAATAAAACGTCTTTATTGGAATTTATGTTTGCATGAAAAACCTTTAACATCAATGGAATCTTTCCATTGCACTAAAGGTGGAAACATGTTCTTTAGATCATTAAAATGTTCTTAACACTACACAGCAAAATCCCCAGAGTTAAATCAATTCTGCTCAGAGTACATATTGTGCCAATCTACAGAGTGTTAAAGTAACACTGAAGCCGAGTTACCACTGTTGAGGATTATGTGATACGTTTTCATGTCTAAAAGCCTGAGCAGTAGTTGTTCATCTTCAACATTGTTAACAGCGGGTTTTCTTTATTAATGCTCACTCATCAGTTAAATAATTGCTTAATTATCCCATTAACTTTAACTCGGCTTCAGTGTTACTTTAACACTCAGCAGCCATGAGGTGAGAATCAAACACTCTTTAAATAAGAATGAAGAGGCGTTTGTAGTCAAAAGAAGAAAAACTGTTCTAAAAAGCCTGCAGAAACTCAAGATACACTGCAGTAAGGTAAAATATCGTATACTCCTATGACTGCCATTCTCCAAATGGTGTTGTAGCTGATGTTTTCAAAATCAAACCATGTGCATTTCAGGATGCGGTGCCAAACATTGCATTACTGGGTTCTGGAGGAGGACAAAGAGCCATGGTGGGTTTGCTGGGATCTCTGGTTCAGCTTGATAAAGCGGGTCTTCTGGACTGCATCCTTTATCTGAGCGGAGTCTCTGGATCCACCTGGTACGAACCCTGACAAACAACAACCACACAGAGACTGAATTGGGTTGAATGTCAAAAATGAGAGCAGTATGTTCTTCTCTGAAGGTGCATGGCCTCCTTATACCAAGAACCAGACTGGTCCACCAAACTAGAGAAAGTGAAGAACAAAATCATCAAGAGACTCAACGGTCCAGGAGTCAGCTGGGGAGACGCATTTGCCAAACTGAAGAAATATTACTATGAGAAAGACATCTTCAGCTTGACTGACGTCTGGGCAGTGATGGCCGTCACACCATATGTCAAAGAGGTCTGTAACTATTCATAACACAGCCAGGGTTGCCACTCTTAAAAATAAAACGTCTTTATTGGAATTTATGTTTGCATGAAAAACCTTTAACATCAATGGAATCTTTCCATTGCACTAAAGGTGGAAACATGTTCTTTAGATCATTAAAATGTTCTTAACACTACACAGCAAAATCCCCAGAGTTAAATCAATTCTGCTCAGAGTACATATTGTGCCAATCTACAGAGTGTTAAAGTAACACTGAAGCCGAGTTACCACTGTTGAGGATTATGTGATACGTTTTCATGTCTAAAAGCCTGAGCAGTAGTTGTTCATCTTCAACATTGTTAACAGCGGGTTTTCTTTATTAATGCTCACTCATCAGTTAAATAATTGCTTAATTATCCCATTAACTTTAACTCGGCTTCAGTGTTACTTTAACACTCTGTAGATTGGGACAATATGTACTCTGAGCAGAGTTGATTTAACTCTGGGGATTTTGCTGTGTATAGGAAAAAAAAATTATTTTTAAGAAGTGATCACTGAATGGTTATTTGGGGAACCAAAAATGATGGTTCTTATGGCATGGCTGTGACAAACACATGGAACCTTAATTTTTTTTAGAGTGCAAATAGAGAAAATAAGTAGAAGTAGAAATTGCATTTCTAAATAAATTGCACAAAAAACGTGAACATGAAATTGATTTGAGTAAAATAAAGTCCCTCAAATTGAGATTGTGATTGAGTGGGTGACAGTTTACAGTTTGTGCTGCTGTATTTGTTGCTCTTGGCTTTTAGGAAGAGTTTCAGCTTAAATAGGATTTTAAACAGAAAACACAGAAACGAGTTTTCTAGTGGTTAAATAAAGAAAACAATATTGTATATTGAAATAAAAACAATAATCAAATAAGTACATATATTATAAAATTCACAATATAAAACAATATACATTCATTATCATTATAACAATTTGAGTGAAAGTATTAATTTAGGAAAATGCATCAGAGAAGAATTTTGGACCCTTTATTGAACATACCAACAGCAATTTACTTCAATTATTATGAAATGTTAATGAGAAAGACTTGAGCAAAATATTGGGGGGAAATGACAAGAATAGTGTTACAGCACTGAGTAGTTTTTATATCGCACTAATTATTTTAGTTAGAAATCATGTGTTGAATGTAAATGTTTAATGCTTTTGAAAGAAGGCTCTTCTGCTCATCAAGGCTGCATTTATTTGATCAAAAATACAGTAAAATAGTGAAATATTATTACCATTTTAAATAACTGTTTTCTATGTGAATATCTGTTAAACTGTAATGTATTTCTGTGATGTGCAGCTGTATTTTCAGCATCATTCCTCCAGTCTTCAGTGTCACATGATCTTCAGAAATCAGTATAATATGCTGATGTGCTGCTCAAGAAACATTTCTGATTATTATCAATGTTGTGCTGCTTTAATTTAAAGTGAAATTGTCTAACGAAATTGTCCTCAGGCTCCTCTACAATAACATAATGCTGCAAAAAAGCATTTTCTCTTCAGATCAACGAACACAGAGTCACAAGTCAGCATAACAAGCACAAAAATGACCCGTTTCCCATCTACACAGTGATCGACAAGCAGTGCAAACAGAACAGAGAAGGAGGTCTGTATTTTTGTCTGAAACAGAGAGTTATTGTGCTCGTGTCAGCTGTTATATGGAGGTGTTTTCTGTCTGCAGACCCCTGGTTTGAGATCAGTCCACATGAAGCAGGTTATTCTCTCATTGGAGCGTTTGTGAAAACGTCCAGCTTCGGCAGCCAGTTTGACGACGGCTGTAAGATCAAGGACCAGCCTGAAATGGACATGCTGTACCTGCAGGGTAACAAACTCTGTCACAGGAGAGTTTACTAATATTTGCGATATCAGCTTACACTGTACACTACTGAACTCTGCTGACGTGAATTAGAGAATAGTCTAAAATAGACCAATAGATTCCTTATTGTTCCATTTATTTTAAACGTTCTGTTTGTTGATATCATGCAGCTCTGTGTGGCAGCGCTACAGCTGATATGGATGAGAACAAAAAATTCATCTGGCAATATATAAGAGGTGCAGTAGCATTTGTTCTGAAGATTCAGATTCACAGTCACTTCATTTTCATGTGAACTCTAATCGCATTTGATTTCCCCCCCAGGTTTATTTTCTAGTATTATATCTAGAATGGAAAATGGGATGATTGAGGGAATGGAGAAAGGTAAAGCATTTCTTATTGCTTTGATTTACTGATTTACTTTTATTCACAGAGACTGTTAATCTGTCTTTCATATTTAAACAAATGGTCTTCTCATGTTACCCAATGGCAAACTAAATGCTAAACTCTATAAAGACCAAAATAAAACATGCATATGATGATTAAGATGATCTTTGATTTGATTTTAAAGACAGTGACCCATAGCACAGCTAGAATTAATACGTCACAAGAATGTTAAAATTATGTGCATATTTAAAGATTTGTATTATATGTAAGTGTAACATTTTATGCAAATTGTGAAACATGTTTTTTTTTTTTTTTGGTAAAATACACATTACATACATCAATAGATAGATGTATGCTCAAAAAAGTATATTTAATTTGTAAAGTACAACAAAATATTGCAAATCACATTCAAGCTTCAAACATAGACACACATCTTACAAAAATTACAAATATTACATAAATATTATATAGTTAAGATAAATATATTATTTAATAATATTTAAATATTTGCTTGTAAAGTATACTTGTAAAACAACAAAATATTTCAAGTCACAATTTATAAAAATAACTATTTAGAAATGTTACATAATTACATTTTGTATAATTAAATTACATAATGTAATTTTAGCTTCAAATCAAAGCATCTTTAATGGGTTTTGGTGAGAGAAAGTGAGTGCAATGAAGGCCTTTTTCAGTATTGTTTGTTCAGTTTGTGTTTTCTTCAACAGATCCAAACTCGCCATCTGCAGGCAAGTGTTCTCAGGTGCTCATGGATCTCGTGGACATGAATCTCTCTGTTTTGAATGGCATTGATCCTTTTGATCTTCACGAATCCATTCGAACAAATCTGAACGGTGAGCTTTTCCTAAAGTGTGCTAGAATTCATATACGATATTTTTGACTATTTGTCACACTTAATCCATTGAATATTTAGGGGTGGATAATAGGGGTATAACTGACAATGTAATGATACAGTGAGGGTAAACATCATAATTAATTTGTTCCATTTTATGCATTAAGTTGTCACAATGGGAACCTGCTCAGGGCCATGCACAGACCTTTTGATGGGCATGTGTTGAAACTGAAAAAGGGCCCCCAATTTCATTAGCTAAATATCTGTAAAACATACATATATATATATATATATATATATATATATATATATATAGGAAGGAGGTCTGTATTTTTGTCTGAAACAGACAGAGAGTTATTGTGCTCGTGTCAGCTGTTATATGGAGGTGTTTTCTGTCTGCAGACCCCTGGTTTGAGATCAGTCCACATGAAGCAGGTTATTCTCTCATTGGAGCGTTTGTGAAAACGTCCAGCTTCGGCAGCCAGTTTGACGACGGCTGTAAGATCAAGGACCAGCCTGAAATGGACATGCTGTACCTGCAGGGTAACAAACTCTGTCACAGGAGAGTTTACTAATATTTGCGATATCAGCTTACACTGTACACTACTGAACTCTGCTGACGTGAATTAGAGAATAGTCTAAAATAGACCAATAGATTCCTTATTGTTCCATTTATTTTAAACGTTCTGTTTGTTGATATCATGCAGCTCTGTGTGGCAGCGCTACAGCTGATATGGATGAGAACAAAAAATTCATCTGGCAATATATAAGAGGTGCAGTAGCATTTGTTCTGAAGATTCAGATTCACAGTCACTTCATTTTCATGTGAACTCTAATCGCATTTGATTTCCCCCCCAGGTTTATTTTCTAGTATTATATCTAGAATGGAAAATGGGATGATTGAGGGAATGGAGAAAGGTAAAGCATTTCTTATTGCTCTTATTTACTGATTTTCTTTTAGTCACAGAGACTGTTAATCTGTCTTTCATATTTAAACAAATGGTCTTCTCATGTTACCCAATGGCAAACTAAATGCTAAACTCTATAAAGACCAAAATAAAACATGCATATGATGATTAAGATGATCTTTGATTTGATTTTAAAGACAGTGACCCATAGCACAGCTAGAATTAATACGTCACAAGAATGTTAAAATTATGTGCATATTTAAAGATTTGTATTATATGTAAGTGTAACATTTTATGCAAATTGTGAAACATGTTTTTTTTTTTTTTTGGTAAAATACACATTACATACATCAATAGATAGATGTATGCTCAAAAAAGTCTATTTAATTTGTAAAGTACAACAAAATATTGCAAATCACATTCAAGCTTCAAACATAGACACACATCTTACAAAAATTACAAATATTACATAAATATTATATAGTTAAGATAAATATATTATTTAATAATATTTAAATATTTGCTTGTAAAGTATACTTGTAAAACAACAAAATATTTCAAGTCACAATTTATAAAAATAACTATTTAGAAATGTTACATAATTACATTTTGTATAATTAAATTACATAATGTAATTTTAGCTTCAAATCAAAGCATCTTTAATGGGTTTTGGTGAGAGAAAGTGAGTGCAATGAAGGCCTTTTTCAGTATTGTTTGTTCAGTTTGTGTTTTCTTCAACAGATCCAAACTCGCCATCTGCAGGCAAGTGTTCTCAGGTGCTCATGGATCTCGTGGACATGAATCTCTCTGTTTTGAATGGCATTGATCCTTTTGATCTTCACGAATCCATTCGAACAAATCTGAACGGTGAGCTTTTCCTAAAGTGTGCTAGAATTCATATACGATATTTTTGACTATTTGTCACACTTAATCCATTGAATATTTAGGGGTGGATAATAGGGGTATAACTGACAATGTAATGATACAGTGAGGGTAAACATCATAATTAATTTGTTCCATTTTATGCATTAAGTTGTCACAATGGGAACCTGCTCAGGGCCATGCACAGACCTTTTGATGGGCATGTGTTGAAACTGAAAAAGGGCCCCCAATTTCATTAGCTAAATATCTGTAAAACATACATATATATATATATATATATATATATATATATATATATACAGTATATGTAGCCTATGATACATAATGATATGTAACTATAACACTGGATTTTTTTTGTACAATTTAAGCAGGTAACATGCATTAATATCTATTTTGGTAAAAAAAAAAAAAAAAAGAAATTAAAACAAGACACAAATTCAGTAATGTTCCCCTCTTTTGCAGAGCTCACTGGAGGCAAAAGTCAGCATATTTTTCAAGTGGAAAAACTGAATCTCGCTGATAAAGAAGCTGCAAAACTGCACATGAGGAAGTATACCTTGGATATTTGTGCATGCTTGAGCGTTTCGTTCAGTTTCTGGCCGTTCAGTACGTTGAACTGTCTCTAATATGTAGCTTCTAGCCATTAAGCTTCCAGTCAGAATTTAAAAAGTAATCAAAATTCAAACCTTTTGAAGTTCCAAGAAGATTTATTCAGATGAGTGCGTTTGTATTATAGATGTTTGCTTCAGCATTTGTAAGTGTGCGGTTTGGTGGATCTGGGGCACGAAATATGACTTTCTCCACAACATGACAGGTAAGAACAGACTCGTTTGTTACCTGGCAATTAAATGCGAATAATAAACACAGATTTCATGCTGTGATCCCGCAGATAAAACAGTGCCTCGTGCTCTTCTGGAAAGTGAGACGAGAGACTATATAGACGCCGGACTGTTGCTGAACTCACCCTACTTCTCAGTGCTGAGAGAAGAACGAGACATTGACCTCATCATTTCCCTGGATTTCAGTGACGGCGATCCTTTCATGGTAATATACTCCTATATAATTCTCTCTATAACAATGCAAACATATTCTCATAAAAGACGATTTTCCCCTAGAGATGTAAATTCTTTCATAATTTCTCCCCCTCATGTTGTTCATGTGTGACTTTCTTTAGATGGAGAGCTTGCTTCTTTTTTCTCATGACCTCCATAGTGACCCCCAGAGGTCACACTAACCTAAATTCTATCAGGATGACTATCGTTAAAGATGACAGACAAATAGCTTACAGTTTGGATTGGCGGTATGGTTCTGTTCTGGGCAAGAACTCCCTGTGCATCCATGCAGCCTAGCATTGATAAGAGCAGGGAGAGCAGCGATAACCCCCCAAAACAAAACCATATGCTGATATCCCCCAACACAAACTGATAGCAAAATCTCAAAGCCTTAAGCAACAAGCATGTTGCCCTTAACCAATGACAAAAAAAAAGAGTACGTTGCCAAAACCTGCATGAGGTTTAAACCTGTGAAAACCTGTATCTCCACTGTAAATCAATGGCTATTTCGTGGACTACAACATGAAAGAAAGCCATTATAACAACGTATGACCAAAACAATGTTTGCTTCTACCACTAGAGGTACCACTAGAAGCTACGTATAAGCTTTAAACTGTGAATTAAATGTTTTCCTAACCCTTTTTGTCAAGTGATTCTGTGTGATTTTTCCACTGCAGACAGTGAGAGAAGCTGCTGAGACCTGCAAGAAACTAAAGATCCCCTTCCCTGAAGTCAACATTACCAGTGAAGACGTGAAGAAACCGAAGGACTTCTATGTGTTCAAAGGCCAAAACGCTCCAACCGTGATTCACATCCCTCTGTTTAATGTGGTCAACTGTGGAGGCAAGTCCAGATCTTACAGCTGTCCTGAATAAACCAAATATCACTGAAATAAATAGTTCTGATTTAAGTGTGTTACTGTTTCTTCAGATGATATCGAGGCATGGAGGTACAAATATCGCACCTTTCAAGGTCCTTACAGCGCTGAGAAGATCACTGATCTTATGGAGGTCGCTGGAAAAAACATCTCAAACAACAGAAAGAAACTGCTGGAGCAGATTCAAGCAGACATTCGGAAAAAAAGATCCAGACGCTTTAACAATTCTGAATATAAACTCATATAGACTGAATATAGACTATAAACTAATCTGAATAACAGTCATTTCACAGTAAATAGTGTTTAATTTTTTTGTCTTAATTATTCATTAAATTAATAAAAGCATTATTAGGCTACCTTGTCTGCTAAATGTGATCTGTGTGGCAGTACAAGAGTATCATGTTTGCATTTTAATATGTTCAAAATGTTTCTGAATTCTTGACTTTCATTAAGCAATAAAGAGCTGATTAAAAATCAAATCAACCATAACACAGGCTGAATTACAATTGTGATTACCAATTAAATATATAGTGTTATTTTTCTTCTGTTCTATTGAATTTACAAACTGTTCTCTAAAAGTTAGGTTTTGTCTCGGTCATTTGATAGCAAAAGGCACAAATGCTCATTATGGTCCTGAATGCTGATCAATTGTGCTAGATGGTCTTATTAATTTCAAAAGGGTTATGGTCAGTGTTGGGAAAGTTGCTTTTAAAAGTAATGCATTACAATATTGCGTTACTCCATAAAAAGTAACTATTTGCGTTTCTTAGTTACTTTTTATGGAAAGCAATGCATTGTGTTACTTTTGCAGTACTTTTTTTCACCTGAGCTGGGCTTGCTTATTTATTTTAATAAGTTTGATTGCATCATATAATAATTGCTGTTAATAGTGTTCATCGTCTCTTTGATTACGTCTTTAATAGATTTTTCCGTACATTTCTGCCATATGTACATTAACTGACAGTCACCACTGATAAGCTACCACTAAATATTGTAGAATCTAAATTTGCTGTAAAGTTGCTTTGCAACCATTTGTATCGTGAAAAGCGCTATACAAATAAACTTGAACTGAATTTAATTGAATTAACATGGCGTTTTGGGGGCCTGAAAATGCAAATTTTTGAGAAATTTTCAAAGTACATTTTATTGATTATAATAAAAACTAATAGTAATTAAAAAAAAACTGACAGTAATTTAGTGTTAGTTCATTTGTGAGATATATTACCAAACTCCAAATTGTGGGATATAAACTCAGAATTGCAAAAAAAAAAAGAAAGAATTGTGAGATAAGAAATTGCAATTACATTTTTTATTTTTTATTCTGTTGTGTAAATGAGCTTCCATAATATATTGAGCTATGAACATTGCTTTGGATAAAAGTGTTTGCTACATGAAGAAATGTAAATGTACTTTGAAACCGGTCCCACTTTATATTAAGAGTCCCTAATACCTGTGTACTTACACAGTAACTAAATGTGTACGTAGTATGTAACCACAGTGTAAGTACACATTGGTACATACAGCTGTAATATTTCTGTAACGACACACATGTAACAACCCTCAGGATGGTTTGTGTAAGTACAAATGTGTAACAGGACATTGGTAACAACACTTTTTTTCACTTCACTAAGTACTCGTGTAACAAGAATTATATAACTACATTTTGTAACAACAATATGTATAAGAGTAATTGGGACCATTTGATCCAGCGGGGTGGAGATGGGTAGGTTTATGGATATGTTAAGTGGGAGGAGTTGGATCTTGAGTTGGAGTTGGCGCACCACTGTAATACCAGTGTACTTACATGGTAACTCCTCAGGAACTGTCCACTTCATATAAAGTGTAACATTCTGGACACCAACCACAATTTATATGTAAAGCCTAACTTACTGGCCGCTGCTATGTAACTAAATATAATATAAAGTGTATCACTTTCTTTATCAATTTGTGTGTGTGTGTGTGTGTGTGTGTGTGTGCGTGTGTGTGTGTGTGTGTGTGTGTGTGTGCGTGTGAGAGTGTGTGTGTTTGTGTGACATATGAGGACATAATTTTATATAATGACATGGGTATGACATAGGTATTACAAGGAGAAGGTGATTTATGAGGACATTGTGCGTGTGTGTGTGCACGCACTGGTTTGGGTGGTTTATGATGACACAAATTTGTATAATGACATGGGTATGACATAGGTATTACAATATAAAGGTGGTGTATGAGGACACTTCCTGTGTCCCTGTAATTCAAAAGGCTTAAAAAACATAATGTTGTTTTTTTGAAAATCTAAAAATGCAGAACGTTTTCTGTGAGGGGTAGGTTTAGGGGTAGGGTTGGTGTAGGGCAATAGAATATACGGTCTGTACAGTATAAAAACCATTACGCCTATGGAGAGTCCCCACTTTTCATAAAAACAAACCTGTGTGTGTGTGTGTGCGTGTGTGTGTGCGTGTGTGTGTGCGTGTGTGTGTGCACGCACTGGTTTGGGTGGTTTATGATGACACAAATTTGTATAATGACATGGGTATGACATAGGTATTACAATATAAAGGTGGTGTATGAGGACACTTCCTGTGTCCCTGTAATTCAAAAGGCTTAAAAAACATAATGTTGTTTTTTTGAAAATCTAAAAATGCAGAACGTTTTCTGTGAGGGGTAGGTTTAGGTGTAGGGTTGGTTTAGGGCGATAGAAAATACAGTTTGTACAGTGTAAAAAAGTCCCTGTAAACCACTAATACCAACGTGTGTGTGTGTGTGTGTGTGTGTCTCTGTCCAAGATGTTTTTGTTCTACTATATAAACACTGATGCCCTCGCCTCTCTGGAAAGTCCAGCATGACCAGCTCGAGCTGTTTTTGTTACCAGGTAATCTGGTAAAACTTGTCAGAACACTCAAAACCAGCTGATGCTTGAAGCTGGATTTATTTACTTTGATTGGGTTTGAAGCGGTTTCTTTTTTCCCAGCTGATCATTTATTTTATCAGCTTGGTTTGGGAGCTGAATTTTTAACAGTTGTCAGCTAGTTATCATACCTGCCATAAATGTAGGCTACTTCTGATAATCTCGAATAAAACCCAAGTAATTTTGTAAGATGAATTATGCTGTCAAATTTCCAATCAGAATGTAATGATACAATGAAATGAATGATTCCCAGCAGCACAGTCATACAGCAGAGCAAAATCAAAGTAAATCAATAGACATGCAAAATATCAACATGAATGCAAGGACTCTGCTGAACGCGCGTCGGAGACTGACACAGAAGAGAAGAAATTGTTGAAAAAAATCATTACTTTTGTTTTCTTTGAGCACAAAACGTAATCTCGTAGCTTCATAACATTACAGTTGAACCACTGATGTCACATGGACTATTGTAATAATGTTCTTAATACCTGGGCCAGGGAACGTTTCAGTTGCGTTGCTGTCGATGCAGGGTCAGAAAGCTCTCGGATTTCATCAAAAATATCTTTATTTGTGTTCGAAGATAAACGAAGAGCTTACGGGTTTGGAATGACATGAGTGCGAGTAATTAATGATACAGTTTTCATTTTTGGATGAACTATCCTTTAAACATTTATCACATTTTCTGAAAGTCGTAAAGGTTTCCATCTTACAGTAAATCATGTATTGTTTTGACAGCATTCTGTGGGGGAATGTATAGATTTCACACAATTATAGCTTGTTACAACGTGTTACTTGTTATAGTTCACAAGTTTTACCTTGTTTTTTCAGTCTTCTTCACACATCACATCTCATGCTTCTTCTCAAGCTCTTCACTGACACTGAAAGAATGAGTTGGCTCTTGATAGCTCTTTTGATCTAGATTGCTGGTTAGGTTTGAAACCCACCACAGGGTGTCTGGTAAGAGACTTGATTGATAGATGTAGTAGACAGGTGTCTTTATTTTTCACTACAACACTCAGTTACTTTTTAGGTGTATACATTTGTGTGTGGTTTTCTCTAAAAGAAAGAAAAGAAAATGCACATAAGTACAAACATACATGGTAGTAACCTTAGAAAACACTGTTAGAAAACAGATATACAATATACTGAATAGAGAATTATATACAGTAATGTAGGGATTAATAAAACTTGCTATGTTGTACATTGCCATAGGTTAAACAGCAAACAGCTTTCGCTATCACATCGACTAGAATATAGATTAACAGTGGTGCTTTGTCTGGGCTTGTTAAAGCATTTATGATTATTTTACAGTCTGCTTAAATAAGACTAAATGCCACTTCCGATGCAGCGTCTGTGTCTGTGTCAGGGTCAGCGTCTGTATCCCTATTGTGTCTTATTATTCTAGTTTATTGATTAAATATAAGAATTTGACATAAAAGATAACAGATCCATTTAATAAGAAAATAAAATAGCCTAACATGCATACACACACATATATATAAATATATATATATATATATATATATATAAGGTGGGGGGAGTAAATGTACAGCGATCTCTTCCACCTTCAATACCATGACTGAGGGGCCATTGAGCAAGGCACCGAAGCCCCAGCTGCTCCCCGGGCGCGGAAGCAAAAAATGGCTGCCCACTGCTCCGGGTGTGTGTTCACTGCTGTGTGTGTGCACTTTGGATGGGATAAATGCAGAGCACTAATTCCTAGTATGGGTCACCATTCTTGGCAACATGTCATGTCACTTTCATATATATATGCTACATATATATACAGTATTCTCGTGTCAGTTCATTTTTATTTGAAGGGTTGCAAGTCTATACATCACTCAGCATTAAAGGGCGTCACCTTTCAGACACGCCTAAATACAGAAAAGAAAGTAAAAAACACTAAATAGAAAGAAAAAAGAAACTCTGCTTAGAAAGACTAAATAGAAAGTCCAAGAATTCGACTTTGAAAGGCGACGCCTGCTATTGTTGAGTGATTTGTCGACAACTGTAACTGAAAATCAATTCAGGCATGACAAAAATGACAAATGACAAAACACCCACACACAAATCTGATCAGTTGCCTTCAAGGGATTTGCATTATTAATTTAGCAGGAAACATCACATTTTTCCTGGTCTCTGTGAATGATTGTGTAAGTTAACATTCATCACCTCCACTCCTCACGAAGATAGACTTGCAGTTTCGTTTCAGAGCCCTATAAAAGAGCATCTTCAGCCCGGTCACAGAGACAACGGCTGCTGTGTTGTTATTGGTGTGGTGCTGCTGCTGAAGGAATCACAGGAACAGTGAGTACATGTTTTTGTGTAGATGAAGTATTTACATTTACATGTTAATGTCATTTTAATTGGCATATGACAAAAGTAGCATGAATGAATCCAACATTTGTCATTAATAAGCTTTAAAATAAAGACAAAAACAATGACCTGCACACTACCAAAATTGCATAAATAAGCAATCTAATAAGAAAAGATTTGAGGGATTCATATTTCAGTGTGACAAATCTTTTAATTTTCCTTACATAAAAATCTGCACAATTTTAAATATAACTATATTATAAATAATTGTTTGAAACATACTGGGGCTATTTTGATCTGATAATAAGCAAGCAATTTTCTTTTATTTATCTGACTGCACAAGAAAGTGAGATTACATGAACTTATCAACTGTATTATGGTTATCTAATGTTATATTTCGAAGTAAAATCCATTATAGTTTCAAATACATTTTGAAATGAATTGTAATAGATCATGTTCTGTTTACTACTTTTAACTTTTAAGCAGGAACTTTTTTCTATTTATTCTACTTATTTATATTTCCCTGTTAGTCTATTTACTTTTCCACATTTACTCTGTTGTTTTGATTACTTGCTTTTCTTTTCTTTTTTCTTTTTTTATTATCTTTCAGAAATTACTGAGAAATTTTTATGATATTAACATTCTTATATATACACTTGTAATATTCAGATCTGTCAGTCATGAGTGGAGAACCATTCCTGAGAGACTAAGTGATGGAAGAACTGAATATTTACTGATTGAAACACCAGGCTGCATTTCTTTGCTCAAAAATACAGTCAAAACAGTAATATTGTGAAATATTATTACAATTCAAAATAACTGTTTTCTATTTTAATTTATTTTAAAATGTAATTTATTTAAAAAAAAATTTGTTTTTTTATAAAATTTGATTGATTGAAATTTAAATTTGATTAGGGGAAAGTCGTGGCCTAATGGTTAGAGAGTCGGACTTGTAACCCAAAGGTTGTGAGTTTGAGTCTCTGGGTCCGGCAGGAATTGTAGGTGGGGGGAGTGAATCCCCCAGAAATCCAAGCTATCAGTTAATAGATATCGGTGTCACATGATCATTCAGAAATCATTTTACTATGCATTTCTCTATTTCTGTTTTATCACGTGATAGAAAGTCTGAGGCCTTCTCAAGCCGTACGGCTGACTTATCTAATCTGCGGCCTGTTATGCATCAAACTAATATTGCTGTTGAAGCAAAATGCAATGCCATCAAGTTAGCATTTTTAAACATTCGCTCACTAAAAAATTTATAATTTCTAATTAATGGCTTAATAACCACAAACAACCTGGATTTTATGTTTCTAAATGAAACATGGCTAGAAGACAGCTGCAGTGCAACGGTCCT